>NW_010314722.1:0-6441 GCF_000700745.2 Antrostomus carolinensis | reverse complement strand
GTCAAAGCCTGGTCAAGGCCCAGCCATGATCAAGGCCTAGACCCAGGCCCTGTGTCTAGTCGAGGCCCCAGCCTCATCATGGTCAAGACCCACTCCCAGCCCAGGCACCCACCATCCCCGCCTGAGACAGGCCCTGCAGCCCAGGCAGGTGGCACCACACCTGAGGAGACCATGATGGTGCTGAGCCAGGCGGCGGTGACACCAGTTGAGGGCAAATAGCTGCCCCCTCTGCTTCACTCCTGCCCTCCCAGGTGACCCGTGGAGGAGAGCAGCCCCACTGAAGAGCAATGCTGGATAATTTATGAGCGGGCAGCTTGGGAGCGTGGTGAGCTGGCTCATCAATAACAGATGAAATAAAAGCGCACGGCTGCTCGGGCCTTGCAGGGCTGCTGCTGCGCATTAGGAGCTCCATTAGGAGCCATAAGAGATCCTGTTTTCCTGAAAAACCTGTGGATAAAGTGATGGGTAAAGTGATGCTGAGAGGATGCTGCAGTACTGGAGAAAAGGAAAGGGGTTTTATGAAAGGATTCCAATGGAAGCGCTTTATCCTGGTCAGGGGGAGCCGGGCGGTGCTGACGTGCAGCTCTGCGTGGACAAACACTATCCTTCCCCTCGCACACTGGGTATGGCCCAGGGCACACACCGCGTGTCCCCAGCCCTTCCCAGTGCCACTGTCCCCACACAGGCACTTTGGGAGGAGGATCTTGGAGGACACAGCCGTCCCAGATGCCAATCCCCGTGCCCTGTGGTTTTCTTCTGAAACACCACAGGAAACCTTGGTGGCACCGGGACGTGCAGCTTTCCACAGGGCAATACCATGGCCACAGCCTGTTGTGGCTGTTCAAAGCCTGTGGCCTTTGTCTCGCTCACGTGTGTGGGCACAAATTGGTTTGGAAATGCTGATGGTAGCACTTTATGATGGTGAGCGACACCATTTTGGGGTGAGAGCTCCATCTTTACAAATAACAGAGAATTGTATTGAATGGATTTGTTTAACACAAAATACTTCTTTGTTTACAGCTTCCGAGAGCAGAAGAAATCATGCCTTTTGAGAAATAAAACTAGAAATACACCCAGATCCTCTCTATTTCCTTCATAAAATAAAACACTGTCTCCTTGCTCACGTCCCCAGCCTCACACCCCGCAGCACACGTGGTTCTGGTGTGAGAACAGCCTTTGTGCCCAGCCTTTGTTTACCACCATGGCTATCCCAAGGAGAGCGCCCGTAGACAAGGGCAGTTTATTCCTCTTTTCTGATAATGGCACATTCATTCTTCTGAGGAGGCTCGCCATCATCTCTGGAGAGGTCAGCAGTGGGTTTGGTGTTGTTTTCTGTATGACGACAGCTTTGGGGAGAGAATTTGAGTGAAAACACGCAGAATGCAAGAGAATATTAAAGTAGGTCGTGGGTCCCAGTTTGTTTTTTCAGCTATTGCTACCATTTCTTATCAATATCCTGGAGAACTGCCATGGGGCATGACCCAAGCCAAGCCAGACTGTCAGATCTCTAGGTATGGACCAGAGCAGAGCTGCCTGCTCATCCCAGACACCTTTTTTGAGTGATAATTCTACATTTGGGTTGGATGTATGATTCCTCTAACTTGGAAAAAATGATATTAGCCCTTGGGTACAACTGGATTCTCACAGACAATATTGAACACGAGCCTGGACCTGAAGAAATGCTTGTGTGCCTGGAAAGCTGCTCTGGTTTCTCCAAATATATCAGCTGGCCTAATAAAAAATATTACTTCTCCATACAAATATTATGACACTTATCTAGTAATTTACATAAATATGGCAGGTTCTCAGCTCGTCCAAATCACTGCAGCTCTGCCGATTTACAGTGACCGCCTGTTTGCCCCAGACCCAGCAAATACTGATTTATTCCTGTCAAAGCACCACAGCGATAAATACATTTCACAACGCAGATGATTTCCTTCCCCATCATGGGTCAGAACATGATATTCATAATGCTGTCAATTCTTCAGAATAACGATCTGGCTGTAATAGTTATTTGTGGTGTATCCAGCCCTCCCTTTTTTTTTGGGTTTCAATGGATAAATCAGCACCCCTTCCACCACTTAATTCTTCTGGGAGGAAGGTTAGGTGGTGAATGGCCAGAGTGAGAGCGAGCCCAGGCAGCTGGAGGTGTCATCTGGCTGCTCGTCACTAACTGCCCTCCTCCCGCCTCTGCCTGGTGCCTATAGACACCCCCCAGCAAGAGCCCAGACAGCTGCTGGGTTGGGAAATCACAAAGACCCAAAGGATGTCGCTCTGTTCTGCAGATGTCCCAGAAAAACCTAATAACTCTGATTCCGCCTACGGTATTAAAAATACTCCGGCGCGTTCAAATGTGCCACTTTGTTAATTCCTGCGGCCTGAAAGACGAGTCCTTCTCTTCACATTTTCTTGCTTTCCCTGTTACATCTTGTCAATGCCTTGTGACACCGCAAGGGAAGGCAGTAAATTCTCCTTGACTTGGAGGTTCGCTTGGGTTAGCTGCTGCCTGGTCTGAAAATGGATCCAGAAATCCTCGCTGCTGCAGGAGAGTGACAGCTCTGTGCCCCTTCCCTCTGTGTTTGCTTGCTTGGAGTGAGGAGGGCTGCATGGCAAGGGGGATGCTGGGTGAGGGGGATGCATGGTGCAGGTGCCTCAGCCTGTCCCCACACCGGTGGTCATCACTGGTACACAGGCATGTCTGCAACACATCACCAGAGAGTGGGGTCTCCAGCATCCCAGTGCTGGGTGTCCTGCATGTCCTCAACCAGTGGTGGGTGGTGGAGATGGGACTGGCAAAGCCAGGGGACACAGGGTGGCATTCCTTGGGGCTCGTGTGGGGAACTGGGCTGGTTGCCATCCCTGGAGTGCTGCTGGGGCTCCTGCACAACCCCAGGGCTCCCAGGCTGTGTGCTCACCCTCCCACCTGGGTGCTCACCCTCCATCCTGGATGCTCACACTCCAGCCTGGATGCTCACCCTCCCACCTGGGTGCTCACCCTCCATCCTGGATGCTCACCCTCCATCCTGGGTGCTCACCCTCCCACCTGGGTGCTCACCCTCCAGCCCCGCTGCCTGGGCGTCTGCTGCTCAGGTTGCCCTGAGGAAGGTGCTGCTTGCCCAGGGGAGCAGTTTTCAGCTTTTGCAGTTGGGCTGGTGAAAAACAAGCTGAGGAAACTTCTGTTTTCAGTGTCCCCTTCCCCACAGGCTGCAGTGCCCTCACATCCTCCCTGCCCAGCCCTTTACTGGGCCAGACTGCCTGCCCCCATCACCCTGGTACCCCAGCACCCTGACCCGTTTTTGACCTCACTGTCCCAAGCCTGGCTGTATGACATGGCAAGACAAGTGTCCCATGAACAGGCCGAGGGTGTCCCTTCTCCCCCCACACCCACCAGGAACACTCCCCAACACACCATGCTGCAGCTCAGCCCCAGCACCCCTCCACCCTACCATGCACCAAAGCCAGTGGGTCCCGCCAGCACCAAGGAAGGACCCTGCACCCAACACCTGAGTGAGCTCAGGGTTTCTCCAACCCTCCCCAAAATGCCCCAGAGCCAGGACGCTGCCTCACCTGTGGCAGGAGGTGCTGGAGGGGCTGAGACTGATGGGGCAGCCATCAACGAGCCCACCAGACCACCAGAACTAACTTCTCCCCATCTGCAGAGCCACAGCGCTTTGCGCTCTAACCTGGCCTTTCATCTCAGGCTTTCAAAGCACTTTCCAAACCCACATGAATTCTGCTGCAGCAGCTGCCCTCCCGCGCTGTTTAGCATCAGCTCTGCCATGAAACGAGGCTGCCCATACCCCTCAGGGTACCCAGCTGGGCTCCCATGGATGGTTTTTCCCTGGGACCACCTCAAGCCACTGAGATGGGCTGGGAGGGCGGCGTGTGGTGCTTCCCACTCTCCCCTTATCCCTAATGCCCACACAAGCTCTGTGACACTGAGAACTGCAGCGATGCCCATGCTGCAGCACCCTCTGCTTGGAAAATCCACCCCCCACCCCCCCCAGTTATTCTCACAGCCTCTGGGAAGATGCTGGCACCCAGGATGTACACCCATGGCAAGCTGGGGTGCCCAGGATGTCAGCCCTCACCCTGGGTGCTATCAGGGAGGCAGGGGGACCTGGGGTGCAGGACCCCACAACAGAGCCAGTGAGAGGGTGGGCCAGGGCCAGGCGGGCACGCCGCCTCCCCGCAGGGTGTTAATAATTAAGCAGGCGCGTGGGGCTCAGATGGCAGCTCTTATTTAAGGAGCCGATATAAATACCGCCCAGACAGCACTCAGGGAGCACCTAAAATAAACCCTGGCTGTCTTGGTCCTTTCAGAAGTGGCTTTGAGCTCTGTGGGGCTGGTGGGCAGCACCATGCAGCATCTTACGGGGATGGGGTTGCCTGGGTTCTGAGCATGAGAAGTGGCAGCATCTGGGACCAATCCCTCAGACACCCATTTGTGCCTCAGTTTCCCTCTGCAGCGGGGATCTGCCTCAGCCCTTTGTCCTGTGTGGTGACAGGGGTGTTGGGGACCCAGTGCAGAGTTGGATGCTCAGCCCTGTGCCCTGGGTTGGTGGCACTGGGTGGGAGCTCGGCGCACCCCTGTACCCCGCCAGTGCCAGGGGAAAGCCACCCCGTGTTCCAGCAGCTCCCAGGTGCCTTTCTGTGTTTGTGCTGGCGGAGAGTGGCCTCGTGGCCCAGCTGTCCCCCCTGTCATGGCTTCCCAGGGACACCCCTCCCACACTGGGGTCAGGGGGACTCATCCTCCAAGGACACCTCAGTTCTCCTCACTCCTTGCACCCCTGTACCCCGCCAGTGCCAGGGGAAAGCCACCCCGTGTTCCAGCAGCTCCCAGGTGCCTTTCTGTGTTTGTGCTGGCGGAGAGTGGCCTCGTGGCCCAGCTGTCCCCCCTGTCATGGCTTCCCAGGGACACCCCTCCCACACTGGGGTCAGGGGGACTCATCCTCCAAGGACACCTCAGTTCTCCTCACTCCTTGCCCGGGGTCCCCAGGACCCCCTTCCCCGAGCCCCTCCCTCATCCTTATTGAAGTGGAGGGGTCTGGGGAGGCACAAAAAGGGCCAGGAGCACCGAGACAGCCACAACCTGGCGTGCAGTGGAACCCCCCAGCCTGAGCATCATCTCCCCATCATCATCCTGGACCCCTAGGAGCAGGCGAGGGCCTGGAGCAGCTGACAGGGCTGTCACACTGTCCTCGTTGCAGGCGGGTGGCAGTGAGCTGCTTGCTGCAGTCCTGCTCGCCAGCTCTGCAGCGTGACTCAGCACAGCCTCACCCGGCTCCCAGCACTGCCGCCGCAGCCCCTTCCCCCAGCCCTGGGGGGGACACCCGCTCCCCATCTTGTCACTGCCCTCCTATGTACCCTGTCAACCCCAGAGCCACTCCCCTGCACCCCTGTCCCCATCCATCCACCCCAGGATCCCTGGCTGATCCTCCAGCCCCAGCATGGGCAGGGACCCCCACTCCAGGGCCAAGTTGGGGTCCAAGTGATGGGGCACGGTGGGTGTCACCTGCCTACACCCAAACATCTTTGCCATGGCCATAGGCAGGGAACGGGCAGCGTGCCAGACCCAGCCCCCTGGGTCCCAAATCTCAGCTCAGAATTTGGGGGAGCTGAGAACCGGCTGCTGCTGCGGCACCTCCCCAGCCTCTGCCCGGTGGTGGGAGAAATTATTTGGGTTTTGTTTTTAGGGGAATGGGACTGGAAGAGGTGCTGGGGTGACATGGGAAGGTCTCAGGATTTTTAAAGGGATGTTTTGAGCCCCAATTTTGGGGTGTTTGGAGCCTGCCAGGATTAGCTCCTCACAGCAGTTCTGTGCACAGCACCTCTGGCCGTGACCTGGAGGTTACAGGGAGGCGAGGAGAAAGCGACCAGCACCTGGGGAGGAGGGCTGAGCACCCTGACCATCCCCTCTAACTGTCCCCTCATCTCCAGGCGTGTGAAGCCACTTAGAGGGCAGGACCCCACTGTCTGCTTGTGCTGTGCCTTGGGGACAGGCATCCCTCTGCTGTGACAGCAGCATGTGGCACATCCCCATCCCTGGAACAGGGGACAACAGAGCTGTTGGGGCTGTACAGCTGAGAGCACCCATCCTGCATCCAAAAAGTTGCTATGTGGATTAAACCAGCTGGACCACCGCTCCCACCCAGGCTGCCCCTCGCCCGTGGGGTTCTCTGTGGCATCGCCACGGGCAGCACATCAGTGCCAGCTCATTGCTTCCCTACCTCTCTCTAAATAAAAGCGATGGCAGCGAGGCAGCAGCGAGCTGGCTTTTACCAGAGCCCACGTGGGGTGGCTTCTGCCAGGGGAATGAAATCAAATTAAATAAATTAAAAACAAAAAAAGGCAGGGAGGAGGAGATGATGGATGGGAGGATTTGCAAGCGTGGCGGTTTACCCCGGCGAAGGGAGCCCTGGAGCCTGCAGGCGTGAGGAG
>NW_010314721.1:0-2732 GCF_000700745.2 Antrostomus carolinensis | reverse complement strand
GTGTGTCAGCCACTCCTCCCAGCTTTGTACCTTGCTAGTCCAAGGGCCACTATTTTTAATTAGTATCCTACTGACTATTCAACAGGAATATAAATGTAAAGTTAACTTAACAATTAACAACCAAGTTAACATACATGCACATTACCTTTCGTAATGCTCCATACTGTTTTCGGTATTTCTTATTCCAGGACACCCCTTTTTTCTCCAATAATTTCTGCCCTAATTGATCCACAGGAATTTGTTTAGATTCTTCCTACAGAGAAATTAAAACCAAAGAGAACGAAGGCTACAAAAGTCAAGGGATCAACACAAAGAAGCCAATTCTGAAGGGCTTAAATCATTTCTCTTTGTTAATAGGCCAATGTGACATTATATTTTGCAACAGCTTCGCTGAGTAACTGAAGAAATACCCAAAACCAGCCCTTTTCTGTATGAAGAGCCACTATTAGTCAAGGCAGATGAAGTGACGAGTTTTATCTGCTCGGCACTAAGTTCAGAAGGGTTCTGTACACTTACACCTGCCCACTCTCACACACACTAACCCCTCCTTCTAGGGGGTTTGATCAAAAATCAAAGCAATAGGTTCCTTACATACCATACCTCTGACAAAATCCCTTTCAAGACTGCCAATGGATTTTCTATTTCTTTGGCATTTTCGCTCTCTCTTAAATCCTTATCTTCAATCAGCCCATCCTCTTCTTCCTGTGTAAGAAAAAGAGAATCACAAATAACTCTTGTTTCACACACAGCCAGTGGTTTCCAATTATAGCCTGTACCAATATTAACAGCCACAATTTAGAAGCCTGAAGGAAGTTCTGATAAGCTGCTTGCTACAAATTGTATATTGTCATACTGAAATGTTTTTTTTAATTAAAAAAAATCAAAAATAAAAAGGCATTTGAATTATTTACAAACAGCCACTCGAGAGTCATCCACTAAAATAACTGTGCTAGTCTTGAGCAAAGAAATTAATTCATGTGGAAAAGAAAAAGTGAGTCTGGTAACGTGAGATAGTTCAGCAGACTGGAAAGGTAAAGTTTGTTACAAGATCTTTAACAGAGATTTTGTGTAATGTGGGAAACCAGCCTTCTCAATAAGGTAAGAGACCAAATGCCTCATTAAAATATTCATTAGTTTGGATGTACTAATTGCATCCACTAGTTCTCAAAATTTTTAATGAAAAATTAGACATATCAAGCAAGGAAGAAAAACTTTGAGGGCTTACTTGTAATTGCCAGTTTCCTAATTCATCCACATCTCTGATATAAACATGATAGTGTCCTCCATAGCAGCCACCTTTATGTATAATAACAGAGAAGAGCTCATACATGTACTCTGAATCATCCATTTCAGTCTTTAAAAAGAAAAACAATAATAATAACAATAATATATCTCAGTAAGTCTTTCACACAAGGACAGTTTTACACCATCAGCACAGTTTTGGGTGTTTCTCAGTATGGATTTGCATGTGCAGAGAGTGAAACAGCTTTTCAGGGCATCCTGGGGTGCATTAGAAGGTGTGTGGTGAGTAGGTCAAGAGAGGTTCTCCTCCCCCTCTACTCTGCCCTGGTGAGGCCACATCTGGAATATTGTGTCCAGTTCTGGGCCCCACAGTTCAGGAAGGACAGGGAACTGCTGGAGAGAGTCCAGCACAGAGCCACCAAGATGATGGAGGGAGTGGAGCATCTCCCTGCTGAGGAAAGGCTGAGGGAGCTTCGGCTCTTTAGCTTGGAGAAGAGGAGACTGAGGGGTGACCTCATTGATGTTTATAAATATGTTAAGGGCGAATGTCAGGAGGATGGAGCCAGGTTCTTCTCAGTGATGCCCAATGGTAGGACAAGGGGCAATGGGAGTGAGCTGGGACACAGGAGGTTCTGCTTCAACTTGAGAAGAAACTTCTTTACAGTGAGGGTGCCAGAGCCCTGGGACAGGCTGCCCAGGGAGGGTGTGGAGTCTCCTTCTCTGGAGACATTCAAGACCCGCCTGGACACCTTCCTGTGTGATCTCATTTAGGTTCCTGCTCTGGCAGGGGGATTGGACTGGATGATCTTTCGAGGTCCCTTCCAATCCCCAGCATTCTGTGATTGTGTGTATGGACTGACACAAACCACGGGCCAAGGCACGGGCAATCTTTAAAGCATGATTCTGAACAATATTGGAAATTCAATATTTCAAATTTAAAATAATGAAATATTGATGCAAATAATAGAACAGCTCAATCTGTTTGTTCACAACCAGGCTTATTTTGTTTAAAAGGTTACAGAAAAGGCAAGCAATGCATTTATATTCACAAACAAGCTGAAAAAAATAAATATAAAAGGCTTCCTCAAATGCACACACTGAGAAATTTCCAAGCTTGCATTGCAACATTTCAATAAGAAAATGTCTTTTGCAGTATGTAATGTATATTCTTTATACATGTATAAATGTATATTCTTTATACATTTTAAGGATCAAAAATTGTCAGCAAGCAATGCTATAAGTCAATTTATAATTAAAATCCATCTATATGAATGCAAAGACAGATTCCTAAGAAAAATGAAATAACTACAGGCATAGAAACCAAATATATCTACATTTACACATTACATTATTTTTGTATTGTCATTCTCTGATAAACCTAAATTTCAATTTCCAGGTGATAACTTTCCTTTGAAGGAAACAACAAAACAAGTTTTAGGTAGTTATTATACCCTTTCCCCTTGTAGAGCTACAAGGTATTTCCCACTCAG
>NW_010314720.1:1832-2786 GCF_000700745.2 Antrostomus carolinensis | reverse complement strand
TCATTACTATTTTAATATCATTATTATTTTACTTTTTATTTTACTTCCATTATTAGATTGTTCTTCTCTCACAATCTCCTTACCCTCACCCCCCCCAATCCTCTCCCCTGTCCCCTGGGTGTGGGTGGCAGCGGGTGAGCAGCTGTGTTGGCTGCAGCCAAGGCCCAGCCCAGTGACACTCTCCCAGCACTTAAACCAGAGCTGTGTGAACAGTGACAGCCACCATCACCCTCAGCAAAGACCCCAAGGGTGACCCATGTCTCTGCAGTGGCTGGGCAGGGGACGCTGGCCCGGGCCCGAGACTCTGACACCTGGGTGCTGTTTTGGTTCCTCTCAGAGAGAAGCAACCTGGCTGGGGTGCGGCACATCGTGCTGGTGCTGTCGGGGAAGGGCGGCGTGGGGAAGAGCACCATCTCCACCCAGCTGGCTCTGGCGCTGCGGCACTCGGGGAAGAAGGTGAGTTGAGGGTCTGTGGGATGCTGAGCTCTGTCTTCTCCTTCCCAGCCTCCAGCTGGGCTGGGTTTTGCTCGTCCTTTATGTATGTGTGTCCTGTGTGGGCAACATATAGATCCTCTGTGTGAAAATGCTGGTGGTGATAGTGACATGGGTGGATTTTTTTCTTTGGTAACGTAATCCAGCCCAGGTAACCACAACTCCCTTCCATTTCATCCAAGAAACTAAAACTATCTGAGGTTTGTTGTTGTTATTAAAGCCAAGGCACTGAGAAGTGACTTTGCCTGTTTGTGGTGTCACACGTGCTCTCTTTGTGCAGTGAAGAGGGTGAGCTGAAGGATGATGAGGACAAAGGGGAACTGTGGATATGAGACAGGCTGAATTCCCCAAGGATTTGTTTTAAAGGCTCTGGGGAACCAAAGCCACTTGGACCCTGACAGGCATCTGGCATAAAGATCCCCAGAGTGACAGGAAATACCCAGGAGATGCTCCCGGGGGAAG
>NW_010314720.1:0-1731 GCF_000700745.2 Antrostomus carolinensis | reverse complement strand
AGTGCTGGGTTCAGTGTTGGGCCCCTGAGTCCAAGAAGGACATGGAGGTGCTGGAGCGTGTCCAGAGAAGGGAACGGAGCTGGGGAAGGGTCTGGAGCACAAGTGTGCTGAGTTCCCTTGTGGCTGAGGGAACTGGGGGTGCTGAGCCTGGAGAAAAGGAGGCTGAGGGGAGACCTTGTGGCTCTGTGCAAGTCCCTTGGAGGAGGGTGGAGAGAGGTGGGGGTGGGTCTGTGCAACCAAGGACCAAGGGACAGGACAAGAGGAAATGGGCTCCAGTTGTGGCCAGGGCAGTTGAGATGGGATGTGAGGAAGAATTTCTTTGCTGCAAGGGTTCTGAGGCATTGGAAGGGGTTGCCCAGGGCAGTGGTGGAGTCCCCATCCCTGGAGGGATTGAAGAGTCGTGTAGACACAGTGCTGAGGGACATGGGTTAGTCATAGGGGACTTGTCAGTGTTGGGTTCATGGTTGGACTTGATGAGCTTAAAGGGCTTTTCCAATCTGTGTGATTCTGGGATTCCAATCTGGCTCCTGAGCTGTCGACTCCTCTCTGAGTGCTGCAAGTGGCTGAAATTCAGATGCTGCTTCCCCCAGCCCTGGGGTGGAGCGTGGCTGGGTGCTGCTGCTGTTCTCAGCCCTGTCTGAAGGGTTCTGCCTCATCACCCACAGGTGGGGATCCTGGATGTGGACCTGTGTGGCCCCAGCATACCCCGCATGTTCAGGGTGCAGGACAACAACGTGCACCAGTGCGACAGCAGCTGGGTCCCCGTCTTTGTGGACCAAGACAAGAGCATCTCACTCATGTCCATCGGGTTCCTGCTGGAGAAGCCAGATGATGCTGTGGTGTGGAGAGGACCCAAGAAAAACGGTACAGTTGGGTGTTGCTGTCTGTGGTCACCTTCTAGTGGTAGGAACCTTCTGCAGATCTTCCTAGAGGTGGTTTGTTCCTGCTGGGGACCAGGCTTCCATGAGATCCTGCAGGACTGATGGTGTCTGACACTTGGCAGGAGAATGAGTAAAAGCCTCTGGTGAAGGTGTCTGCTTGCAGTTTGCCCCATGAGCTGTTTTGGGAAGGATCCATGGATTAAGTGTCCCTCTGACTTGGCAAAAGAAGTAAATGTGAGCATGGGAGTGTTGAAGGCCAGGTTGGATGAGGCTTTGAGCAGCCTGGTCTAGTGGAAGGTGTCCCTGCTGCTGGCAGGGGGGTTGGGACTGGATGAGCTTTAAGGTCCCTTCCAACCCAAACCAGTCTGGGATTCCTTGGAGCAAGACAAGGCTCCTGTTCTGCAGGAGGGGGTTCAGGTCACTGAGGTGGGAAGGTGCAGTTGGTGTTGTTGCTGACAGACAGCCCTGCCCTCTGTCCGTGAGTCCTTGTCACCCAGGGTGCCTCCCAGCCCACAGCTCCCAGGTCACCTCCTGGAACTTGTTTTTATTTCTGTCCCTTTTATTTCTGTAGCTTTGATCAAACAATTTGTTTCTGACGTGGCCTGGGGGGACCTGGACTTCCTCATCGTGGACACACCGCCAGGCACATCCGACGAGCACATCTCCACCGTGGAGGCTTTGAGACCCTACAAACCCCTCGGAGCAATCCTGGTCACAACACCCCAGGTAGGGCAGCTGGCTGGGGCTGGACTGGAGTTCCTGGGCAGGCTGCTGCCTCCAGGTATGGTTTGGGGGGGGACACACCCCCCAGGGTGGGTGTTATCATAGGATCCCAGACTGGTTTGGGTTG
>NW_010314719.1:265-27705 GCF_000700745.2 Antrostomus carolinensis | reverse complement strand
AACGCAGGGTACCCCCGTAAAGCAGTGTTTACATTTCTTCAGCCGCTTTGACCCTTTGCTGCAATCCCATGTCCTTTGTGTCATACGGGAGGGTGACTGACCAGCTTTGGTCGTGCTGATAGAGCCTTTAAAACGTTCGGGAGGATTCTGGAGACGCTGACTTCGCCGGGGCAGCGAGACCCCTTTGGGAGGGGCGGTCGCCGACCCCGTGAGATGGACTCGGTTCTTCCCGTCACCGATCCGCGGGCTCCGCCGCCGCTCCCCTGCCTCCGGTTTTCCCAAAGCCGCGGAGACCAGTGCTTTCGGGGGAGACCCCGATACTCTGCTTCTCTCTCTCTTTTTTTTTCTTTAGTCGCACAAGCTGAGGTCCTTAAGGACAACGAGCCTCCAGAGCACACGCTCGGGAGCGCTGCCCACAGTTTTAGGTGGCTAGTGCTTTTCGGGAGATCGGGCAATAAGCCTGATGCAAGATACTCCTGAGAGTCCGGGCCAAGATGTACGAAGTAAAGCATCCAAATCAGGCAGTGCTTACATATTGTTCTTCATATTTTTCTCTTATTCCTTATCTTAATATTAAGATTTAGTATTGGAAAAAACCCCAAACCTTTAGCAATTCAGGCGTGGCTTTTTGCTTGTACTGTTCCTGTCACGCTTCCCCTGTCAGCATGAAGACTCACTGATTTTTGTTTTGAATAAAGCATCTGGCATAGCTACTTTTCCGTGATTTCAAATATTATTCCCTGCCTTCACTGCTTTGAAGTCTTGCTAATATGTTATGATAGGTACTGCAAGAGAAATTTGATTAGTATAGGTAAAAAAGTGCTGTGAACAAGACCAATGCCATAGCAATGCTAATGAGAAGAGATTATTTTAATTCTTTAGTCTCTGTGTTGCTTGCTTCCCCTTATTTTAGAAGGTGAAGTATGGTTTTTTTCAGCTCACTGTGTATTATATACATCAATTACTTATGTCTAACTCAACAATTATTAAAAACAGTTTCTTTTTTAGAATTCTACTTAAAAACTTCAGAGTGGCAATGGAGATTTCATTTCAGAACATTTGTTTTGATTTTTGCCTTGAAACTTGTTTATAAAGGTGTCATTGACTTCATGCTACTAGGTTCTCTAGTGGGTGCATTTTTCAGAGTATAAAATACTCTGAAATGTTCTCACTGAGTATGTTTGTTTTCAAGTTAACATCACAGGGCAGGAGCTATTACTTGACAAAACAAATATAATATGATCTTCACTAACTCCTCCCAACTCCCCTGCTTACTTCAATTACCAGCTGAGTCACTGGCAGAGAGAATAATCTTCTGTGCACTTTTTTAAAAACGCAAGAGCAAGTCATGGCCAATCGCATTATTAAAAGATTTTTATGTAGTTTTGTGCCCACTTATGTGGTATTTTCCATTTGAAAGTGGTTTGGTTTTTTTTTTTTCTTGAACCAGTCTCATGGAATATTATCAACGGCTACCAGCGTCCATAGACATGTGACTATGCTCTAAGATGACTAAAGGAAACAAACACCTCCCTGTTGGCAGGGAAGGAGGACAGTATTACTGCAAAAGTTGAGACCGTGTATCTGCAGAGAACACTAATCAACTTAAGGAAGCAGCTGAAAGACTATATTTTCTTAAGCACTGCTCAAGTTATTCATTCCTCTGCCTTTCTGATAAAAATACTGTTATCCCTTCTACTGTTTAATCAAACTGTCTGGTAAAGTATAAAGCCTTGAGTAGTACCTAGATTCCTTATATGTGAGATATTATTGGTTATCTAAATGTCTATTTTTTGGTCTAAAATTGACTTCTGTGTGATCACAGGTCAATGGCACTTCTTTGTCTACTTTTAATTAAAACTGGACAACTACTTTTTTCATCCCTCTCAGCCTTAGCTCACAGACTTAATCAACCACTGCCAGCAGAATTAACACTGCCTGAGAAAGAAAAGAGGCTGAAGCGATTGTCAGAGAAAGGTGATGCCCCACAGCACCTCTAGATCCATGATTACTCTTCACTGACAGCAAAAGGGTTGCCCCATAGCAGCCCTACTAGATATGATGGTGATGGAGCTTTGCACAGGCAGGAAAGCATGGACTCATGACATGGAAGCAGTGCACTGGCTGGTGGTAGCAAGAGCAGGCACAGGTGAAGCAACAATAAGCAACAATAATTTACCCACTAGTAAATCTGTTTGTCCTGTTCTGGCAAGATGCCTTTGGGCCATTTGTTTCTAAACTAAAAGCATCTTAAATGCAGACCTTGTTTCATCAGATGCAAGAGGCTCTCCCTGTTTAAACTTGGTTCAATTTAGTTACACTTCATCCTTGTATAACTCACACAGCGTGTTAGGTAGGCTGTAAACTAGTGAAGCTGAAAAAACCTGAAGCTGTTTCCACAGTGTAAGTTTTCATCTTCTTTGGGTTTTGTTCTGCTGTCTCAGATTCTGAAATAGCAGTTCCTTTGTTATTCTGTCTGGAACTTGCTTCTTTTGTGTATTAACTGGAAATGATTACAACAAGAGCTGTAACTCCACAGCACCCATAGAAATAAGGGCTAAAGTGTTACTTGAGATGTCTCAGACTAGGCAATGGAAGGGATAGTTCTTTAAAAAGGTAAATAAAAATGAGGCATTAATTTCAGCTAATGTGCTCAGGGTTAAGCCAATGTAAGTGACAAGTTAGAATAATGCTGTTAAAGCAGATTGATTGCTCAGGAGTACAGATGGGGCATGCTGTACCTGGATTTCCTACCTTTTGTTGGCCTGTGACCTGTATTCATCTAGGTGAAAAATCAAGGTTTTGATCTACATTAAGTCTTTCCATCTGGAAATCTTTATGTAAAATCACTTACTTGAATCACTTCTCTGAATATATTTTTTTAATAATTTTGAAATTACATCATGCTTCAAAAGTCAAAACCTGATTTCCCTTCCCCTTTGCTAATGGTTATAATCATCTGATTCTGGCTTACTACAGTGACACAGGGAGAAAGAACTGACTTCAGCCATTTTCAGTGGTGTTTCTGGAAACTTTTTAAAGCAAGCTAGAACAGAGGCATATTTTAATATTATTATGTGATCAATAGAACTCAAGCAAGTAAGATCTTTTTTCTATCCTCCTTTTTTTAGACTTGCTAACAGATGGCCACCGTATCAAGTAATGACTCTAATTACATTTCAGACTAGAAATTTTAGCCTGAACATGAATTCAATGCAAGAATAATGTAATCTCTGGACAGAGCCCTTCTCTTACTTAATCAGTAATAACAAGCTTTATCTTTACATAGGCAGCACACATACCTGATTTGTTACTTTGCATTCATGCTAATTTTAACTGACCTTGTTATGGAAAGTCCTTTAATGTCTGTTACTCTGACATCTCCTCTCCACTTACTCTCACCTTTTTTCTACTTTTCCTGATTAAGTTTTATATAATGTCAAGTTCTGTGTCAGGTTAACTTGGCTTACACATACTTGCAAAGCACATCCATATTAAACATCATTTTAGGATCCACAAGTCAACTCCTATAACATTGGAAACTGTGCCTGGCTTAGTGTTAAGTCACACATCAGGTTGCTGTTCAAAACTTTCAAGTTACTGAAACAGAGTTGCAGGACAGAAAGGGGTAGAGGGATGGGATGCAGAGAAACATTGATAGCATGTAGGAAGTTCCTTCAGATCAGCGCAAGTGGTTAGCATATTCCACCACTGAGTCTGGAACTAGGTGCCTTTAATGGCAATACTCTGTCTCCACAAACTGCAGCCCATTTTTTTCTGAACAGCCACTGTAGTCTGACTTACTTTTACAGTAAAAGGGTTGCACACTCATCTCCTGTGCCCATGTTTTTAATTTGCATAACTATTGCAAATAGGTTCTTGTTGCATGTTTATTCTTCAAGTCACTGGTTCACTCCCTAGATTTCTGTTTAAATAATAAAACTACCAAAATCTCTTTTATTTATGTAGCTATAATCTCAGGCGGCTTCTGCTAAAGTATTCTTCAGACTTTTAAACTGAGTAGAAAAAAATTGACTTAGTATCCAAATGTAGTTGTAAATGTGAGTTGACTGTGTCTCTGGGAGTTGTGGAAAGATAAAACACAGTTTAGACAATGACATGCAGAAGTATAATTTGACATGCCAAGAAAAAGATAGAAGATTGACTGGTACACCCAGTAATGAAAGATGTGAAGCTTACATTACCATCCTGTAATTTTCTGCTTTGAATACGTGACTATGTGCACACTAAGAAAGTATCTTCCAGGCAAGAGCATTTGACCTCATTAAGACAGAACTGTTGTTCCTCAGTTGCCTGTACATGTTGCATAGGGAAGTGAATCTGTAGTAAAACCCATGCTTTTTAACAGGGCGAAAACTACTGCAGGTGTAGATGAAAGAAAATCAGTTTTAAGAGTGTGATTACCACACCGTCCACAGGATCCACTTATTTGATCTTTTCTTGTTGGATACTGTAGCAAAATCTATTCCACAACAGCCCTTTTCCAATAGGTCTTCAAGTTAAGAGTATCCTAATGCCTAATCTCCTTCTAATGAGCATTATTTTAATAGTCATTTATAGTCACATTAAAATCTAGGGCTTTATTCATATAGGCAAAATTTCTGAATGCAAATGCACTTTGAACAATGTATAAGGCAAAAGTAACTTGAGGACAACTCCTGTTCTGTAATCCCTGAATCAGATCTGCCAGTTAATGGTCAGCCCACCGATTTTCTCATCTGATATTAGGGGACATGCAAGTCATCACTGCCACTTTAAGTCAAAATCCAGAATTCGCCTTCTCCTTCCTTCCAACAACGGTTCATGTCAGCTTGAATTACACATGCATAACACAAATGCAAGGCCTTACCCTGTGGTAAACAGGCCAGATTTATTTGTCTGCTGTGAGCTGTTTTAATAAAAAGATTGGAAGGCTAATTCAGGCCTTCAAGTCCCTATTAGTTAAGGTCCTCTGGGTAGTGCTTTCTTGGCCCTTTGAGAGAGAAACGAAGAAAAAGGCAAGCAAGCAACTTGGCGTAGATCTCAACTATGCCGAAATGTTTGGTTTTGCCAGCACTCTTATTATACAGCTTGTTTGTGCAAGTCACAGCAAAACCAGACTCGGTTTGAGCTAAGGAAACAGCAAAATGTTTCAGTGTTTCAAAACTGCCTGATAACCATCAAAAGGAGGCACAAAGCAATGGCAATGAAAATGAAATAATAAGGAGCAGTCAAGAGTGGACAAATCCTGAAATTCAGAAACAGTTGAAATACCATGTTGCTTTTCTGGGATTAAAAGCACCTCACATTTTTATGGCCTCCTCAAGGGAACCCTTTTCAGTTCTATCCTATCACCATTACCAAATCCAGATCACACAAGCCTCTCTACAGACTGAAGGTTTTCCTTTGAAATTTACTGAAGACTTTAGCAAAGACAGCTTTAGGTCAGTTTGCACCCTTCTTTACTCTTTCTGGGCAGAGTGTTATTTTGCAATTGACGACATTCTTAGATGGCACCACTGTAAGGGGAACTTCCAGGCATACTAAAACTACTAAAAGAGACAAACTGGCTCCTGGCAGTGCATTGCCTTCATGTTGATTTTTTGGGGATAGTGCATGTTCTGGCATCGTATTGTTTTCTTTGATCAAATAATTCTCCCAACACTTTTTGCACAGTGATTCTCTCCTTGAGAGAAAACTCATCATCTCATACTGTACTCCTTACTTGCTGGATTTCTTGAGGCTATAGGGATATCTAGGGGAAGAGCAAGCTTCTCCAAACCTGGCTAACTACATAAAGATGTGTATTGTCTCTGCGCCAATGAATTCTGGCTCACATATGAAAATCCCTTCTCCCAGCTTTGTGTGATACTTAGAATGCTGATACAGATATTGGAATAATCCTCTCTAACCTGCTTCAGGTTTCAGAGGCTTTTCATCTGGTCTCTTAAAAGACTGCATTTCCTCTGAGAAGAAGAGAGTGACATAAGTAACTGCTAAAGGAACTAATTTCCAAAGAGCTTATTTCAAATCTGGGAAGACTCCTTTATTCCATTAAAATCCTTTAATTATCAAGAAGAAAGCAATTGAAAAAAAATTGAACATATTTTTGTATTTTCTGCTCTGCATTGGAATTTGAAAGTGCAAGATGGCTTCTTCAGCTTTAAAAATGGCTACTACAATTACTCTCTAATTTCAAAAGAATGGCAGAAAATTGGCTTTGTGCCCAAGATGAAGATGAATCATGTTGTTGGGACAGTGTGAGGCAGAAGGCTGGTTGTTTTGTAGGGCTGGGAATTGTTTTTCCTCCTTGATGTGGTTCATACCCTCTTCAGTAGACATGAATATCAATCTGGTACTTAACGCTCCCGAGTTTGTTATTAGAGCTCCTGTTCTGCAAGCTTCACTTTTTCAAATCTCTGCCACAGACAGAGGCCAGTTACAATCCAGTTGGGCTGTCTCTAGAACACACCTCAAAAGCCTGCCTGTACTGAGACAGACAGACAGACTATGAGAGAGAAGCGAGGTGGGGGGGCAGCTCTCTCACTAGAAAAAAGCAAAGCAATTCAAATGGCCTAGTTTCTGGTCCCCCTGTATGTTACTTGGCTTGCCAGGGACTTAAATTATCTCAGCACAGGCATGTTGCTGACATGGTCAAAGACGGCTTAGCCTTCTGCAGTGAAATAAATCTTGTCCTCACAAACTATGTCTTGTTGCTGCACTTTTCCTGCTGTTCTACAACCTGATGTTGAGGTTATCAACATCACATTCACACTTCCTCCTTTCATACAGATCTTCTCATAGACCTTCCAAAACTATTTGACATTAATCCTCCCTTGGATACCCATGCACACCAGTGCCATCACCATAGGAGAAACCTTAACACAACTAACTAGTGACTGATGCCACTCTGTCTTACAGATTTAAGTAGAATTCCACCTTGAACTCATCTGCAGAGTCATAGGCACTGTCTAGACTTCCCTTGATGCCAGCTTCTGATACTCTTGCTTTGAAACTTTTACTCATTAGCATTCAGCACTTGTTCTTGCCTGTTACTGTTTCCTGTTCCTTCTTTCTGAAATGGTAAGACAGGACTTTTTGTTCTGCAGGAATCAAAACTGAATTTGAACAACTTCTGATATTCCTTCTTTCCATAGAAAGACTGGAAATCAAGTAATAGAAAAAGATGAGAAAAACCTAAGTAGTCATAGCAGGTTTTTTCTAGATTTCACTAGGAGGGCATATAGTGAGTCTCATTAAAACAGTTCTAAGCAATTGTTGATATTAACTCATTGTCAGGGAAGGCAAAGGCCCCAGTTATTTAAAAGCATCTCTCTTTTGAAAGACAAAAAGGGCAACAGCTCTTGTAGCTGAGACCAACAAGTTAGTCAAGAGGACCATGGGCCTTTAAGCACGTATGTGGGAACAGCGTGTACAACACAGAAAACCTAATTGTTCCTTCCCTACCAGGATTTTACAGTAAGATAACTATTTTTGCTATTTTCTCCAGATCAATCATTTTAGCAGCTAAGGTAGTGTGAGGTTTATGGAGTAGGTGATGATTATAAACTTGCAGTTGATGCCCAAAGGCAGTGATGGCATAAACACCGACTTGGCACTAGCAGAGATCTGGATGGTATCAATACTAATAAGCTACAACATTATTTACAATGAACCTGACACAGACACCAAAAAGGTCTGTTACCTTTGCTGTAAAGGCTGTACCACTATAAAAACACTATAAAAAGGTACATTATGAAATGCAGCATTTCACTAACCAAAGAAGCAACTATTTTCTATTGCAGATCACAATAGTATTTGTGTGCAAAACTCATCTAATTTGTCTAACATAATATATTTATGTTGTTAGGGGTTTTATTTATTCTGTTTTTCTTCTGGTAAAATAGGGTATTTCTGTTTCATCTTATTGCTGAGAACTATGTATTTTTAGACTGCCTAACTTAAAGCATCCCTCATTTATTAACAAATTTGTGTAACTGTGCAAATCTAGTGAGACTGATTCTGTTTGCTGTAAGAAGGACCAAATGCAACCAAAATCTGTGGGAATTATTCTTAATTTCATCCAAACTGAATTTGTTCTTCTACATGTACCTTTCTTTTCCTGCTTATTTGTAAATTAGAATGAAATACTGTTGTGCTATCAGTGGACCTCAGTTTGAGGAGAACCTATTTCTAGCTGCTTGCATGTCTCATAAATTGCTAAACTTCAGCCTCGGATACCTGTGATCTTTATCTCACATCCTATCCTGGTTTTTAGCTGGAACAGAGCTGGGTTTCTTTTTAGTAGTTAGAATAGTGCTGTGTTTTGCTTTCAGCCTGGGATTTGCTATGAGAGAAACACTGATAACACCCCAGTGTTTTCATTTTTGTCACTGGACGTGAAGGACTTCATGTTTTGTTAGTCTACAAGCGCAAGAGAGTGAGGAATGTTTCAATTAATAAGCTAAACAGGCATTTGGATATGCCAATGGGCTATTCCATCTCATATCCCGCCATGTCCAGTATATCAGTGAGGGGCTCTTCCTCTCTTGCTCTCTCTGACTTTCACTCAGGCTCTGGCTCTCCCAGGACTGCGGTTTCGGTTCGGGATTGTTGCTCCTCCAGGATCGTTATCCGGGAATAGGCTGGGCTTGGTCGGTGGGTGGTGAGCAGTGGCACTGGGTGTCACTCGTTTGTATATCTTGTTACTGTCATCATTATCACTACTACTTTAATATTAATATTACTTTAAGTTTTCTTTTATTTCTATTATTAAATTGTTCTATCTCAACCTCTGAGTTCCTTACCTTGTCCCAATCCTCTCCCCTGTACCCTGGGGATGGGGGGGAAGTGGGTGAATGGCTGTGTTGGCTGCTAGCCGAGGGCTAGCCCAGTGGAACTACCACACATCTCTATTCCTAATTCTATACTTCACGTTGAAATACAACTCTTATTTAGGCACTCACTTAGATCAGCAAACATAAAAGCAAATGACTTGATGGAGTCAGTGCGTCACTTTCAGTTATTTTAGGTGAATATTTTTTTAAATTCCCGATAAATTTAAGGCCATATAAAATTGACCCTTTTGAGTCAGGAGCACGTAAGTCCAATTGTCTTGTTTTAATACCATTTCTAACTACCTATTTAACTTCAAAAGAAAAACCTAAATGCTATCAGTTATATGATGGACTGGATCTGTAGTGGGGCTTTGAATCACATTATTACATAACCTCTCAGCCACATTACACAGCTGTAAACCTCCAAATCTTGGCCCACCTGAGAATTTGTATCCCTGGTGACAAAGTAATATTTTGGTTGGTGCTGTCTTTGCACATCTGGGTTCCCGTCTGTCACTTAAGACCAACACATAATCCATGGTAAAAAAGCAACAATTAGTTAAGGCTTGCCAGCCGTATACTCTATATCCAAAGCCAATAATTTGCTGTAAATACTTGGGCCAGGAAGAGGCTTTGTGAGTTCAGTCCACAGCCAGAGCAGGTTGTTATATGTAATTTTGTGCAGAAAACCAGTTGGTCTAATTTTGCAGTTCATTAGTCCACATTAAAATTCTGTCACTGTTAGAAGGCCTCCCTATTATCTCTCATACTCTAATATACATTAGAAAAGTTATAAATTTGTTCTTGCCTACCTAATTTATTTTTCTTGTAAAGTTGGCCTTTACTTTCAGTTAATCTTTTTTATTTGAATCAGTGGTGTTTTTTTCTACCAGTCAGTTTCTTGGCTTTCTTCCCTTATTTTATTTTGCTTTTTAAAGAAATGTGATTGCTAATCAACATTCATCAACTGTCTTCCCTCTGTTCTCATGATGTATTTGGTTCCTCACAGGAAAAATGGCTGGCTGTTCAGATTACAGAGATTAGAAAGCTTTTAAATATTCATAGTGATTATTTAGCACTTCTGCTGTTTATCATATAGAGCCTCACTATGATGTACTTTTTATAACATCTGTATATGGAAAAGTGGGGTCGTCACACAATGAATATTTAATCTAAATAGAAAATAAGTTAGCAAGCAGTATCTTTACTCTTTTTACTCTAAAAAGTACTAAATGTCTTGAGGTTTCTTTTTTTTTTTGGTGAATTTCTCAAACGTCCTCCAATCTTTTTAGCTTCTTGACTGATCCATCCCTCCCTTATCAAACAAGTTGCTCTGATACTGACAATTCAAAATGCCTCTTTTTCATCATTTCTACTTCAATGTGCAGCTTCCAGGCAAGTCAATCTCTTACTTGTACCTAGCAGAAAAAAAAAGCTAGCCTATAATTTAAAAATGTGTCACAGTCAGCATAATTTCTGTAAAGCATTTAAGATTTACTGGCATTATGTATAAGAAATGCATTAAGCTTTACATTAAAACATTGAATGTGTTCTGAGGTTAGGCACTGTTTACAGACATATGACAGGAACCAAAAAAGAGGAGTTTTTTATCATCTACTTCAGCCCTAACAATATGTTGTGAACTATCTCTTTTTAGGGAATCAAAAAACCCTTTACTGAAGTAATTAAAGCCAACATTGGAGATGCACATGCAATGGGACAGAGGCCAATCACCTTCCTCCGTCAGGTAAGAATATTATAAAATATTATTCTTGATTTTTTATTAGATTACCAGGAATGCCTTGAAATCTGTCTGATGTGTATATTAGTACAAATGATTCCCTAGATGCACTTAGATTTAAAATAGTTCTTTCATAAATTTTGATTTCTGAGATGAAGTCCTATACCTTGCTTCTAAATTCAAATTAATAATAACTATAGGTTATTTTTGGGAAGGATTATTAGAACATGCAACTGGGACTTCAAAATTTGATCATATTTCTCAGTTCTGCTCCATATTTAAATTCTTGATTTCTTGTCAATAAAGTGGGCTAGTGATACACAAAGAGTGGAGGATAGAGCTGTTTAGAGATAACCTACGAATAATTAACTGTGTCTTGCTGTGTTTGCACTACGCATAGCTCACTTGGACTCCAGTCTTCACTGTCTGTAATACAAATAGTTAATAATTCTATAATTGTTTTTATCAGCAGAACTTGGAACCCGATAAAATTTATTTACTTCTGTAAGCACAAGCCTTAAAAAAACAACTGCAAACTCTTAATCAATAACTTTTGTTTTAAATTAGCTAGTATTTGTGATCTTCATTTCCACAGAAAGTTAACAGAATATTACCAGCTTAAAATAACCATTGAGAAGCGGCCAATTTACATTTTCTTGGCACTCCAGGTAGTGGCACTGTGTACTTACCCAAACCTGTTGGACAGCCCAAGTTTTCCAGAAGATGCCAAAAAGCGAGCCAGACGGATCTTGCAGGGTTGTGGAGGAAACAGCTTAGGTAAGCGTCTGTTTCAGCTGCTCCTGTTGGTATTAGAATCAACAAAGGTAGTTTCAGTATCTACAGTGCTGACATTTCTTAATTGTGTTTTATATGATCACAAGTCAAATGAGAGGCAAAATGATAGGGGGGGAGTTCATGGTGTGGCCTGCTGATAAGGAGTGACTAATAGTGCAAATTTTTGATGAGACCTATCACGGAAGAGGACAAGATGAGGATTACACAGTTACGGAGCACTCCCCACAATAACATCTAGGCATAACCCTCAACAAAATGCTGAACTTTTTTGTATTAGAAAAATAGGTGGCAGACAGCACTAGTGAAGCTTTGTTACTGTTCTTATGATACCTGTTAATCCTGCGTTCTGGTGGCTATGTCTCCTGCTAAGTCTAGATGGGGCTACTTACAATTTTATCATCTCTAGATGTTTCTCTGCCAAGGAGTCTACTGTCCCTGTAATGATGGTATGAACAAACAATATATGTCCATCTCAGATGATCCAGTTCACAGTCCTCTATCTTAATTTTGAACCATCTGTCCAAGTATGTTAGTCAGGATATGAACTGGGTTATCAGAAACTCAGGTACCAAGGTGATAAGGGAAAGCTGCAAAGGGAAGGCTACACAGCTGAAAGGTGGTAGTTTTTTACTTAGCCAAGATAGTTTTAACTGAAGCTGTCAAAGCCCTATTTCTCCAAGGTAAAATAAACCCTTGAAAGAACTAAAGAACTCTTGTTATTCAACTACTGTTCCTGCAAGTGTATATGTAAAATACACATATAAGTAAGTACAAACTTTGCATATTCAGTAGAGAGGAAATAGAAGAGACAAATTATTTATAATTTAGCAACTGTACTGCCTACTTGTACCTGGGAAATGCCACTAGAATTTCTACTCTGCAGATAATGTTACAGCTGCTGGGTATGGCAAAGAACCTGGCTCACTTAATTACCTTTTTTCAGGTAGGCTAACAGTGACATTTCAGAGTATGTATCAGACTCATTGGCATGTTTCTTAACCTTTGTGATTGCAGTGCCTATTTGCACTGGCATATTTTGAGAGTAGATGCTGTGAAAATAAAATAAACAAAACGTAAATAGTCATTACATTAGCAGTACTTCAGCCTTGGACTATTCCTAATTATACAGCCTAATACAGAATGTATTTAATCTTCACCTTTTTTGCATTGGTTTTGTTCCTGTATGTAGAACATTGAAAAATAAATTTATCAAAACTGAGAAGTTTCTCTAGCTCCACAAATTCCTCTCCTGGCTTACTTTGGAATGATTAATCCACATACTACTAGTTGCCATGTAAGAGCTACTGGGGACACATTTGAATTTTCCCTCAATCTTTCTTTGTAATGATTTTCAAATTCAGGAACATGGTAAGAGTTCTCAGAATGCTGAGTCTTGGCCCCATGCTGGAGTGAAAGGAATTCAGCCTTGCATGATATTTCAGAAATATGTTGACTGTACAAAATCCCCTTTTCAGCAAAAGATCACATATTTCAAGTAATTTGTGTTAGCTCAGTAGACACTGAGAAAGTAGGCCTGAAACAGTTGCAATATTCAAATAAGATGATCATTCTGAATACAGCCCTTTAATTTCAGTGGAAAAATTGAAGTTCTGTAAGTAACTGGAGTCTAAATTATTTTCTTCCTGATATGGTATTTACCAAGAACAATTGTCCCTCTAAATTCCTGAAAACTAAAACCACTGTAGACTTTACTGATCTGCTGTACTGGTTTATGCCTTCTCTGCACCCTCCCTGTTTCCACCATCATATATCAGCTCCTTCTCTTGGCCTCAGTTGCTCATTAGCCTCTGCACAGCACTCCATAAAATGCAGTCTGGTGAGGCAAGTAGCTGAATGGAAGCTACTCCTATCACTTTGTTGATAGTCTGACAGCTTACTGCTGTTCTCTTCATGGCTGAGAAGAAAATGGCTTTTTTGGGAAAAGGAAAGGTCAAAAACTGATCCCTCAATGTAACTTTAAGTGCTGTGTTGTGTTCTAATAAAACCTTATTTTCAAAGAATTTGTCAGTCCAACACAGAAATAGCTTCACTACATATGGTGAAGATATTGGAAGCGCTGCACCCACATCTATACCAGCCTATTTAAATGTATTCATTGCAAAGTTAATATGAATGTCTTGACCTCCGGATATGAACGAGAATAACCTCACTTCCAATGAACATTCATTTGGCAAAATCCTACTCATAGTATTGAATATTGCTACTTCCAGACCACATATGAAGGCTCAGATACATCCTCAACTTGTGTTGTGTTCAAATACTCTGTGATTCCTTTGACATCACTTACTTTGCATGTGGGAAAACTGTCATATCTTTCCAGGCAGTTGAGAAATTTACCCCTCTGCTATATATAAAAATATCTAATACATGCACATGCAGCTTTTTGGGTTGGGTTTATTTATTTGCATCCCACAGTGCAAACAGATGGGTTCTAGTCAAAGCTATCAATTGAGTATGATTAAGTGTAGAAGACCTGAAAATTGAATTCAGGTTTTCTGTATGTCCTCATTGAGTCATGGGACTCATCCCTTAATGGACCACAAGACAGAATGACAGCTTAGGTTTTTTATCCTACTTTAACAGCAGCTTCCTAACTGTGGTCAAAGACCCCTATATAGACCAAATGCAACTTTTAGTCCTGTAAAAGTAAACATTTAGGACATGAGAGAACTTTGTGTCCTGAATTACCATTTCATCCCATGCCATTGTGCAGTACTTGCAAAGGCTCTTCGTCTTTATGAGTTATGCTTTCACAGAAGTATTCTCGGGCAGACTACTAGTATATAACTGAGTGAGAGTTAAGTCAGGCACAATTATTCCACTCCAACCAACAAGCAAAGAAGATTCTGCAGCTTCATGACAGTTTTCTAAATTAGATGTACACTTGTCACTTCATTGTCCATCAGTCTTAGGCTTCACAGCTTGAATCCATTCCTCACCTTGGCTTAGGCTTATTTTTGCTCTTTATTTGTTGCACACACTCAACAATGATGCACACAGGCATCTAACTTCTTATTTTATTTAAGATTATTAGTTGTGCTCTGAAAACTGCACGAGGCTTATAGATTGGGGTGATCCTAGATCTTTCTGCTAAAAATAACTGAAAAGCAGTTGTGGTAGATGCTGTGGGGGGGAGAGAGAAGCACTTTAGAATTTTGAGGGTTTCAGACTGTGGGAGAAAATGGTATTATATTATTTTCATATTGCAAATAGAAATCTTATTTTTGTCATGGATTTGAAGAAGTTCTTTTCCTTTCTATTGCACGTGCTACCTCTGTTCTTTGTTCTCATTACTTAAATAGCTCCTGGTTTACACTCTGAAGTGGTTTTCAACATAAAGAAAGCAACTGGGAGATAGTAAAAATGGGACTGCTGTCCCAGTTTGCAGAGTAGCCTTTAAATCCTACTTTTTACTAATCTGGTATATTATTTTTGTATTTTAGTGATACTTATTATATTTGTCTAATTCCAAAGAAATTATTTTGCTCTATGGACAAACCAACTCCCTTTCCTACTCCTTGGAAAAAACAAAACAAAACAAGAAACCCACAAAAACCAGACAATCCTGGGGATCCAAAACCCTCATATATACAAACTACTTCATACAAAAAAACAGACAATCTGATGTTCATTGCACTTAATTCTTATCTCATTCTTTATTTTTCACAGGATCTTACAGTGCCAGTCAAGGTATAAATTGCATCCGTGAAGATGTTGCTTCATATATTGAAAGAAGAGATGGAGGGGTTCCTGCAGATCCAGATAACATATATCTTACCACTGGGGCAAGTGATGGTATTGCTGTAAGTGTTAAAATAAAGCCTGTCTCTTCTTGGTGTAAACAATAATTTATCAGTTACCTTTCGAAATACAGATCTCTGTGGAACATCTGGTGTCACAAACTTCTGTGAGTATCTGATCTAACAGATACTGAAGTCACATTAAGTGGATATCCAATACACCCAATTATGTGGATGTAAGATGCCAGCTAAGAAACAGGCACATGGAGAGAGTCTTTTAATATACATTAACTTGTACCTTATGTAAAGTAGTGTAAACTACATAGGTGCCTAAATATAAATCTAGGAGATTCAGGCCATTCAAACTAAACAGTGGTGTCCTCAGTGGTTAAGATACGTAAGAACTGAAGATTAGAGGGTATAAATCAGTAGCAGAGAGAAGAGGGAATGACCTCAGACATGAGAAGTCTCAGCAGCAATTCTTCCTAGTAAACTCTCTGCTAGTGCAGATTCATGGCAGTGAAAATCCCAAAGATCTATTTCAGTAGCCAGGTTGTTTGGGAAAAGCTTCAGGTTTTGGCTTCAACCACAGTTCAAAGGTGGTCCTCAGTTAAGACAGGAATAACTGTGTCGATTTTTCCTTTACACAGACACATTTATGGATATCACAACAACCAAGAGTTCTTTGCTTTTCTTAAGGCAGCCTTTGAGATGACATCTAGTGGCACAGTTCAGAATGACAATGTCTGACATGAACAGTTCTCCAGATGTCTTTAGTGAATAGGCTTTCCAGAGTTTATGATGCCCAGTGTTATACTGGCAGCTTGTCAGGAATGGCAGCATAGCATATCAAATCTGTACCATAGTTATTTGATTTCACCACTGATGAAAACTCAGCAGTACAATGAGTCTCATTATTTGGCACCTCCAAGGATAAAACAACTATTGTTTCATAACCTGGGGGACAGAGAGTGTTAAAGAGTTTTTAAAAGTGCATTTGGTTGTGATTATACATTTTGGATGCTTGGTATTTTAAACTAGTGGTGGGTATAAAATTATGTTGATTATAAATCATTAGCTTAGCAGCTGAGTTAGCATATGATGAGAGGCACAGAAATACAGATTTACAGATTTTGTTCTAGGACCAACAAGAAACTTAAAGGATACTGCTGTTATATCTGAAGAGATATTTTTGGTTTTACACTAACAATTACATGTCGATAAGGATTTCTGCTTTGATTGCACATGTACTTTAGAGATCTCCCTTGATTATAAAGGCAAGAAATCTCTCCGCTTCCTGTAGCAAATACACTCTTCCATTTAATTCACATGTAAAAAGCCTACACAGACACACACAGACACCCAGCAGCTGGGCACTGGTAAATGCTCTGGACTAACCTTAGCACAAGCATGACATTTCTGTCTGCATCTTTTGGGCATAAAGTACATATGATATATTATAATTCCATCCCAAGACATGCAGACTTTTGGTCTCTTCTGTTACTTGAAATTGAAACCATAATGCTAGTCTCTAGCTTTGTTCCCACGTGGCCACAATTGCTGCTAATCTAAACCAGGTCTCTGTTACAAAGAACCTCCACAGGCCCCAGTTCTAATTTCTGGTTTTATTTATTAGCCTCTTGTGTTTACTGAGCTAAAATGAGTGGAAGGCAACAAGCAACAACTAGCTGAGGCTTCTCTGCTTATAACTGGCCACAGTAGAAAAATCATTATTTTGATAGTCCTGTTTCCAACTTTCCCCCTAGCCTTGTACTCAGAATGTTTTTCCTAAATTTTGCAGCTGATCAGATGTGATCTTCAGAAGCCAAGAAGACACGCAGAGGAATTCCATTAAGCTGAGTTAGACTATCCTCACTCAGCCAGTAACTTCACTTGAAATAAATAAATGCCCTTTGATATGAGAAAATGACTGTATGCTTTTAGAATAGAAATCTACCTTAACTCTAACTGTAGATTTTTTAAGAAGGAAGATCAGTAACTTATTCTAGAGTATACTATTAATTCTGGTGTGTGATTTTTTTTTTTTTTTTTTTTTTTTTTCCCCAGACAATTTTAAAGATCTTGGTCTCAGGAGGTGGAAAATCCCGAACAGGAGTGATGATCCCTATACCACAATATCCCTTATATTCAGCAGCCATATCTGAACTAGATGCTATCCAGGTGAACTACTATTTGGATGAAGAAAATTGCTGGGCTCTAGATGTGAATGAACTTCGCCGTTCCTTGAATGAAGCCAAGGCATATTGCAATCCCAAAGTCCTCTGTATCATCAACCCTGGAAATCCCACAGGTCTCCTGCAGTTCTGTTTAACGGATGGGTTTTAAGACTAATTTTTTTCCCCCTCTTTCATTCACTTGACATTGCAAGCAAATCCTAAATACATATGGAATATGTAAAGCTGAATTCTAGGGATCAGTGCTCTAAGTAGGACAGTATGTCATACTTTTAGAAACTTATTTTCAGTATCATGGAACTCCAGGGATTTGGGAAGAAAGAAGGGAGCAGGTTCACTTCACTGGATCCCATGTGAAGCCAGTGCATCCACTGAACTTCTGCAAACTTGTGGAATGACTTTCAGTCACTTTTAGTCTTTTGGAATGACTTTCAGTCACTTTTAGTCTTTTTATCAAAGATCATCTCTGATATGGCCTGTAGATATGACATCTCTGATATGGCCTGTAGATAGACATTTCTGATATGGCCTCTTGCCTCTGAGAGGCAATGACTACAGATACACTCTGAACTCATTAGCAACCACTACCTCCCTCAGAAGAATTTATTTTTTTGAGTAGATGAGGTTGATTAATGAGAAACTAGCTCCCACTTAACCATCATGCATGTGAGTGTTTCAAATGACCAGTTACACACAGAGTACTCTTCATGAGTTATTGACTGGTATATCTCACACTTGGTGTGCTTGAGATGGACTAAGTTGCCTTGAACCATAATTCCTCCAAAAATGTTCCTTAATTTCACACTTAGTGAATTGAATTCTAAAATTCAAAAGCACTTTTCTGAGAAAGAAGGATATCTTGTTGAAAAGCTGGTAGTCTAACTAGGTCTGTGTGAAAAGATTTGTATATATATGCTCCACTAACTTTCTTCTTGCTTTAAAAATCAAACTATAGGACAGGTGCAAAGCAGAAAGTGCATTGAAGATGTGATACACTTTGCTTGGGAAGAGAAACTTTTTCTTCTGGCTGATGAGGTAAAGGAATATTTTGTTCTCTCAAAAGCACAGCTAAGAGTATGCATATGAGGTGTAATTTTGTTCCATGTGTGGTATTGGTATTTTTTAAGTACAGGGTACAGATTCTCTGTTATCATATTAAGACATGAACAAACATGCAAGATCCTTAGTATCAGAGGATTAATATGAGAGGTGGCTCGATCTGGATTTGAACTAGAGAGAAAGCGTAGGGGGGACAAGCAAGGAGACACAAGGAGGAACTTTGCTGGAACTGACCTAAAAACCTGTGTGATACTCAGACCACTTCAAATGAGAGAAATAGAAGGAAAATCAATTTAATCATCCAAGTAAAGGTTAAATTATACAATGAAACTCACTGTCCTTCCAAAGGTTAAACTACAAAATATGACCACATGAGATAAAATGTATCATTAGAGTAACTACTACTTAACAAAGAATCTTGTGTCTTCCAAGGGATTTGAGTGTTACCACTGCTCTTCAGCTCAGATCTGGCTTTCTAAAAGGCCGTCTTTTATCCTTAGTTGGGGGAACAGAGCACATTAACGTCTTCTGACTCTTCAGGTTTACCAGGACAATGTGTACTCTGAAGGATGCCAGTTTCATTCTTTCAAAAAGATTCTGTATGAGATGGGACCCGAGTACTATAACAATGTTGAGCTGGCCTCTTTTCACTCCACCTCTAAGGGATACATGGGCGAGTAAGTCTGCTTTAGTTTTTTTTATTTCATCTTCCTCATTAATCTGGTTGGATAGCTGTTTCATGTTAGTGACCTGAAGGCCACTGTCTTCTATTAATTTTAATTAAAAACTATCAAGAAAAGGAAAACAAGCATTTAAATGTAATGGATTAGCTTAGTGGTTTTCAAAGTACCAAATAATAAGTGTATTTATTTCAGATGCCTAAGGCCTCAATTCCATAAAGGTGAAATCCTAAACCAGACCTGTGATAAAGGAAAATGCAGTCTCCAAATTCAAAGGAACTGCTCAAGAATCACTGGGATGTTTGATATTACAAATTTTTGGGTTTGGTTGTTTTGGGGAGGAAAAGATGGAAGAAAAAAAAATAATTCTGATTACATGAATGCTGCTTCAGCCATATGATCTTGTTCTGAAGAGCAAGCAATCCACGTTAATCATTAACTTGCATAACAGGGAAGCTGCATGTACACAGTTCTCTCTGTATGGGATACTAGGGCTTAACAACCTGTCATTTAGTTCCATCTGAAAACAGTATCAGTACAGCAACTGTTTCAGCAACCTGTATGTTAACATATTGTAAGACCCTCACTATTTGTCTTTCCACTTCTGCAGTTATTTTCATTGCTTTTCCAGAATTTATACACTTGAGGTTAAGCAACCTTTTCTGTTCACTTTAATCACAGATGTGGCTACAGAGGAGGTTACATGGAGGTCATTAACTTGCACCCAGAAATTAAAGGACAGCTTGTTAAACTGCTTTCTGTTCGCCTTTGTCCTCCCGTCTCAGGACAAGCAGCAATGGATATTGTAGTGAATCCTCCAATACCTGGAGAAGAATCTTATTCCCAGTTCATAAAGGTCAGCAATAACACGCTTGTTCTTTTGTGCATTTCCTAAACCTCTTCTAAGTATTGTGAACTCAAAATACGCACAGAGAGCAGACTTCTTTCCTTTCTTCTTGGACAATCCTGTGATAACACCGATTTACAGAATTGTGTAGGGTATTTTAAATTAACTCAATATGACTACCTTTAAAAATAATTTTTATTCCTTTTATGATTCCTTTGTTTAGGACCCAAAAAAAGCTAAGGCAGCATTCTCAAATCAGCTTTCTTCTTGATAAATTCAACTTTTCTCCCATGTTTAGCATGACAAAAGAATTACTAAATAAGATTTGCTTTCAGTAAAATCTAAACAGGAATATAAGTTCAAATACAGTTATAAAATCAGCCTTGTTTTAGGTATCCAGTGTCTCTATATACTGAAGAACACGGTATTCTGTATTGAAATATACATACAGTTTCTCCCTTGTAAAAATGAAACTGAATCTGGATTAAGAAATTACAGTATTGAGTCAGATCAAAGGTTCAGCTAACACGGTCTCTAAAAATAGCCAAGAGTGGATGCTCAGAAGGAAGAATGTAAGAAGAGGGCACACAGATAGAGATTTCTGCAGGTTATTCTCTATCTGCAACACTTTGTAGTTGTATCCTGCTAATGCCTTTTTGCATTGCTGTCTTTGAGAGTATGACTGGAATTAGGAACATAATTTGCTCTAATAGCTTGGCAAAGCTCTAAAATTGCTTAATTCAGGGAAGGCTTCTTGAAGCATCATAGTTTTTTCTGGTGTTTTTATGGACACTTCAAATATGTCAAAATGAACACCTTCCTCTTAAACAGGAGAAGGAGTCGGTTTTGAACAACCTTGCCAAAAAAGCCAAACTAACAGAAGACATGTTTAACAAGGTGCCAGGAATTCACTGCAATCCACTTCAAGGAGCTATGTATGCCTTCCCACGGATCTTTATTCCTTCCAAAGCCATTGAGGAAGCAAAGGTCAGTCAGTCATTTTTACCCCAATCCATTTTAACTTTCACACACTTGTGCCTGCCACTTGTAATGATGAATTTTTATCCCAGAGATAGAGTAAGCTCATGTAGTCACAAAAGCAGTACTTCATTGTGACTACATATGATCATAAATATAACATGACCTTTATTTTAAGAGAGGAAACCAAAACAGAGCATTTAATCACAGTGGTAAGGCTTCTAGATTGAGAATGTTACCCAAGGACGTTAGTGTTAAATAGATTAAGGCATAGATAGGGTGGGCAAGAAGTGGGACCTGTGCAAATTCCAAATTGCTGGCTGTGCCCGGGTTAGAGCGGCCAGCAGGTGTGACAGGGACTGCGAATGGCAGCGTGCTACTGACCCCACAAAAGGAGCCCCGTTCAGCAAGTGTGGGAAAGAGGGAGGGAGGCTTCCTTACAGATTTTACTTCTGTACAATACCTTTTTGTATTTGGGTCAGTAAGCTGTATTACTAAATGAAAAGTCTTTTTGTTCCCAACTAGAGCTCTTTTACCTAATGTGTAATGTTAATTTTTTAAAGGGAATTTTATCAGCATAGCTGAGGACAAAAATAGGGCTGTTTTTCAGCTGATTATTTGATTAGGCATATATTTAAGAACTTCCATAGCTGTTATTAATCAGGGGACTTTCTAGTCAGCAGATAATTCAGGGGCAAAAAATAGTAACTGCAAACGGAACTGGAACACACAGCTCTCAAATTAATTTAATCTTGTCAAATGTCAGTGGCTTAGATTTTTATAAGTACAATTTTGAGACTTTTGACAAAAAGTTACAAGCAAGTCAAGGAGAAAAACAAAAGTATCTAAAAATTTTGTTTTGAAGCGAGTGTTTTGTGTAGGTTCTTCAGGCTTGTTCCTCCATGAAGTACTGTTATTTAATTCACAGTGTGAACTCTCCCATTAGCAATTGTTCTTCTTCTTCATTAGTAAACAGAGTAAGAAACTAATAATGTAAGATAAGGTTTCAGGAAGAAAAGCAATCATGAAATTCTATATATTTGGAATATTTTGACTTCAATAATTTCAAAGCATCCATTCCCCTAGGCTCATAAAATGGCACCTGATATGTTCTATTGCATGAAACTTCTGGAAGAGACCGGAATATGTGTTGTACCTGGAAGTGGATTCGGCCAAAGAGAAGGAAGCTACCATTTCAGGTACAGTTTCTGTTTGTTTAACATCAAATGAACTGCAATAAGCTAAGTGCCATCCCAGTACGTTCTCTTTTGATTGAATATAAGGATTTTTATTTCAGTTTATGTTGCCTCACTTTCTAGTGGACATTTTCTATGGACTGACAGCTAGGTTAAAGACCTGGTCTGTGAGATGAGCTGTTCAGGTTTTTATCGTGTTTTCATAGCTTGCTGACATAGTTTTATTCTATTTTTATACACTGATGTTTGAAATGCCTTCTCCACGAATACAAACAATAATAATAGCATATACTCTAATCTTAAAGTTGTCTAAGGCATTACAAAAATTGCCTTGCTTTCTTCTGGGGGGGAGGGAGGATTAAACAGTGTTTCCACATGGAGAAACTGCATGAAAGATGCAGTGTCTTCCTTATAAATCTGCTCCTTAAACATGCTGAATAACTCTTCACTTTACCAGAAGAAGATGTTGGACTAAATCTTCTAATACCAAAACTGTGAACATAAACTTTATTGCTTTTGCTTCCAATAAACAGCACTTCAGTCCAGCCAAGGCACTGATAGCTAGAACTTATCATGGAATTTAGTCTTGTTTGGTCTGAAGCAACATAACAGAGGGTACTTTTAGCCAAGATAGTTCTGAATCACAGGTAGCTGGGTTAGATATCTGGGTGCATGCAGCTCCAGGAAAAAGCTAGTGTGAGTCTGTTCCCATACCAGTGTGGGAAAACATTTTGTTCTGGTTTTGCATACATACTCAGTGTGATTTTCAGATTATGCAGAAGAAGGAAAAAAGGGGCTAAAAACTGCAGTGTGGGATGTTGCATTGTTTTAATGCTTCTGATTTAAGTTTTCAATTCAAAATGAAATGTACTTTTACTCATAACTGCCCACCCTTAAAGCTCAAAAAAATGGGTATAATTTGGTATAACTGCCCTATAAATGGAAACTGAGTTGCTGTTATTTCTACCTGATAACCTTCTTTATCACTCAAAAGAAAATAACAATTCTTGAATTCCTATATATTAACCAATTGAAACAAATTATTCTAGTTTAATAGTATAGTTCAATTAAAGCATAAATGCAGAAAATAACAGAATCGCATCAAAACAGATATTAAACTTAACATATTACTAGCTGTGCTCTGAGATTAATCAAGATCTGTGCAAAGATCACAGTTTAGTTTGTTTTGAAGATAATGTGGGGGGTTTTTTTTCTTCCTTTAAATATTATTTTTCAGAATGACCATTCTTCCTCCAGTAGAGAAGCTGAAGATCCTACTGGAGAAAGTGAAAGACTTCCACATAAAGTTTCTTGAAAAATATGCATGAAACTACTGTGGCTTTTTCCCCTCATCCCCTCCCCTTCAAGGTGAATGCAGAAAATGAACAAAGATGTGCTGAGAATGTGCTGTTCATCTAATTTAACTAAATTCAAAATAGATAGAACCAATTGCAGATACTGCTACAACTTACTGGACTATTAAATTTAATGTCTGCTATAGAAGACATTGTTATACCAACTTTTTTTTAAGGGGAAGGGGAGAATGTGAAGAAAGTGGTGAGAAGAAAGAGTCAGTAAATGATTTTGTGCCTTGATTGGAAGTTACATTTGTGAACTTTTGACTCAATAGGTTGGGAAAGGGAGTTGCTCATTAAAATTACTACTGTTATGTGGGGTTTTTTTACAAACCAGAAATGTAAAAAGCGATTGTTCAGCTAGGAACACGTTTCCCGTCTTAAAATTCTACTAAACAAAAATTCAAAAGCCTACATTATAGGTATTGTTTGGTTTGATCTGTTGTTGTTGTTGTTGTTAAGTATGAAGTGTTCTCCAGATCTGATTAAGAATGTAGGTACAGCGTGGTTATTTTAAAAAAATAATAATTGGCAGATATGCACAGATACTTTGAACTTCTGTTAAAAAGAAATCCTGCCATCACAGCATAATCTGAGTGGAATATATGGTTTTGATCAGAGGACTGAACGTGGTGTCTGCTTGAACCCTATTTTTAGGAAACTGAAGCATAAGGAGGAATATTAGCTGCTTATACATGTGCTATTCAACACATTATCTCAGCATAAGATAAGAGCACTGAACACTTCCTCTCATAACATCTCCATGAGTCTCCTGTTAACTCACATCTTTTATATCCATGGAACACAGTAAATTACTGTTTCAAAGCAGATGTGAGTACTGTCAATCCTTTCAAGCAGGGTAAAATACAACACTATTTCAGAATCGCTTATCTATGGAGAACATTTGTTTGGAACCACATGACTGAGAGACCCGTTAACTGGCCAGAATCCAGCTTGAACTGGCAAGGACTAAGCAATGTTGTTAGCTGGGGAAATGCTGGGGGTGGTTTCCAGTGAAGGAAAAGGTATTTAAAGGAAAATGTCTTGCACAAAGCATAAAGATAACGATAGCACAGCTCACTCTTAAATCTTCCACAGTCATACTGCTGGCTGAATGATCCTGAGTGCTTACTGAAACCCAGCTAAACCAGGTTGCTATCTAGGAGTACAGCTGCATTACTCTACTAATCTATGCCAGTTTCTTTGCACAACGAAAGAAGGCTTCTGTGTCTCTAGAGTTGGAAGCTAGACACCTTCTGCTAGCACTGATAAAGGTCTGAAGGAACCCAGCTTCCAGTATTCAGCCATGAAAGCGTTAGCATTTGTCAAGCTTAGGCTCAGCATTAACAAAGTTTATTCATTAAGAATATCTCATTTAATTGAGTCATTCATGTTAAGTTATTATTTAGAAGTAAACTCATTTTAATGTCTACTAGCACTTTGTTAGGCTGCCTTTGTAGCTGGTTCAACATCCTATGCTGATCCAGGTTACTAAAGCCAAGGGCTAGAGAATCACCATATGGATAAAGCATGTGCCAATCTCTTATGTGTGGAAGACAAGAGATGTCACCAGTAATTGTCCTGGCAACAGCAGCTACTAGTCTATGACATAGCATTAGCAGTTGGTGTACTTCTCACAGTTCCTTACTGAAGTCTGTGAGAAGACTTTAGTACTTCTCAGTCATCTGCCAGTGGTCACAGGTTCATAAATGAAAACAGCACGCTGCTTATTATGGAGGCTTGGAGAAAAAAACGTGTACTTTTCTCCTTTGAGAAATGGACTTCTCGGAGGCCAGCAGACTGAGAACACTTCCGTTGCTACTATCCATTGATAAATACAACCTTTTATCTGTTAGCACTCTCACTTGGCACCCTTAATATGCACTAATACAACAAATCCAGAAAGCAAAACTGTAGTAGGAGATCAGAATATTGATGCAAAAATAAGACAAACAGCACTTTCCTATTCTAGGAATGTGTCCAAATCAGATCTGGCTTTGGACTCGTAATGCGGTGTAGATTGACACAAAGATCTAACAATGGGAATTAGAATATTTTTTTATATTTTTGTAACTACAGCTTTTTCATGGGGTAGTATTTGTAATCTAATAAGTCAATAGATTTTATATTTGCCTTGCATTTGCACCTGATACTTCTGGAAAAAAAAAATGTAAAGGTTTACATGTTTCTAATGATAATTTACAGGTGTGAAAGGCTTTTTGTTTTAAGTCGGGACAGCAATTCTTACACTTTTAAATCAAAATATAATGGCATAAACTGAGGTTTTTCTAAACATTCTATTATGGTGCCTTTTATGTTTCTGACATTATAAAGGACAACAATTTGTTCTTGATGCATCTCGTATGGAAGGGTGGTGATTTCTATTGTCCATCCACAATATTTGTATGTACTGTGATAAGGTTAATGTGCATTTTTGTGGAACAATCCTGTAAAGCTAAGAAAAGAGGCTTATTTTCAATGTCTTTGAAATATTTCATTAATAACAGACAATCCTTACTTTCAAATGCATGCTTCTAGGTTTGATTTTCCTACAGGTGCTCCTTATAATGGTACTTCAGATGTATGAGACTTCCAAATAATAAAGCACATGTTTAAAAAAAATAAAGGTACTAGTTCTCCATTTCCTACGTCACTGAAACAACACTTGCTGGATTGCACAATGAGGCATTTAACTTCATGTTCAAACTAGTATTTACTTTAATTCATGTACCAGATAATTAATTTCTGAATCACTCCAATTTACAGACTCTTGAACCTGTTGCCACAAAACCACTCCCTACCACTGCAAAACTGCACATAGAGATGGTCTTAGGCATGTTTTATGCTCATAATTAATCATATTTTTTATGTAAGGAGTTGTAACCAGGAGTTAAGCAAGCCTGACTTCTTTCTTAATAGAGAAGATCAATCAGTCAGTTAAGGGTGATCAACTGTGGCCTGAAAGGTTTGGTGAGGGGTTTGTTTGGGATTGTCAGTTGTTTCTTTTTTAAAACCTCTTAAAACCTTTTAAAACAAGCCAAAAATGGCTTGTTTGAGAGTAAATTTACAGAGCAACACAATCATGTCTTTTTGCAATGACACCTCAGAATTACTTTAGTGGTGTTTGTCAATTCAAAAGAAAATGAAGTTTAGGGAAAGGGAAGGTAGTCCTGCTTCCCTGAACATATAACGCATATGCCAGCACCACTAAAAAAAAGCAAAAGGCGGCTGTTCTCTTCTTTGTATCAGGTATTTGAGTGTTTTCTGGAGCAGAAACTCCCCGTGTTTTTTTGGGAGTAGATTGATGGTTTTACAGACAAGAACATGGTCTGATATAAAATGGCTGTATTATGAATTGTCAGACAGATTTTTTACAACTTTTTTGAGTGATTTAGGCTGTCCCACCTGGATCAGTAGATGAGGATACTGTCAGATGCATATGAAACAGAAAAAGCTACTAACTTCAGAGAACTTGCAACTCTGTTGCACAATGCACTGTGTGAAAACCACTAGTGGTTTAAAACGTTATCTGAATTCTTTTTTTACACAGTTCCTTGGTCAATAAAGAATACACATTTGATTATTTGTACAAAACCTAAGATACTTATACCTTTGGTGTGATTTTTTTATTCGGCTGCATGTAAGACAGTAAGTATCTGCAAGGAAATCTGCTTTTAAGGATATGGCTTTGAACTTTTGATACATTCAATACTACAGGCAGTCATGCCTTTCTGATGTTCCACATTATCCCGTGTTTATTAAATATTCTCTTCACCTGATCAGAGTTGACACAACCTGTAGCTATTTGCATCAGGTAGAACAGGTTATCACTTTGCCAGCTTTGAAGCACCGCATATTCTGAACAAGAGTAAAATACCTAAAACCAAACTTCAGCTCTGCAGCAGGGTCCGTCCTACAGCGCAGAAAGGCTTCCCCGACCTGTCCGACCCGGGCAGCCCCCGGCGCCGGTCACTACTCACCCCCGGGATGGCAGCG
>NW_010314719.1:0-224 GCF_000700745.2 Antrostomus carolinensis | reverse complement strand
CAAAGCAATTAACAAAAGAGCGCCATTAGTGTTTTGCCAGCAGGACACGGGGCCTGTGGGTGCGGATATACTTAAGCCTGCCCGGCTCCTGTCAGGAGGCGAAGGCCCCGGCTCTGCGCCTGTCCGGCCCGTCCCTGGGGCACCACCGAGACCGGGGACCCCAACACTCCCACCCTCACCGCCTCCCCGCGCTTCCTTCCCTCCCCTCTGACCGGAGAGGCCGG
>NW_010314718.1:0-203 GCF_000700745.2 Antrostomus carolinensis | reverse complement strand
GGGCTGGTTCTGGGTCACTTATGGGTCACTTATGGGTCAGCTATGGGTCAGTTATGGGTCTGCCCCACAGCTATGGGTCTCTGCCCCACAGGACGAGGACGAGACTGGTGGCGTCAGTTGTGCTGAGCTCTTTGTGTTGTTGTGGGTCAGCTCTGGGGCAGTTTTTGGGCTGGTTATGGGGCAGTTATGGGTCAGTTATGGGT
>NW_010314717.1:0-5985 GCF_000700745.2 Antrostomus carolinensis | reverse complement strand
TTTAACTCTCTAAAACCCAACAATACAACTGGGTTTTAACACTCTCCTTGTAATCCTTGTTTTTACCATAGTTTTTAATTTTAAATGGATCTTAGTTTTATCCTGTTGCCCTTTTATCTTATTCACTAAAAAGCTTTTTTGGGCTATCCATATTATTGTAGTGCTCCCAGAGTTCTGACCAGAGCTGGTTTCAGCAGCAGCCTAGGGGAATGGATAGGAACTCCACCAGGAGGGCTTAAATATCAGCGCAAGGCACCCAGTCCTCAGGGTGAGAAAAGAGGCTTCTTCCTCAGCTTCTAATCCAAACCCATCTTTTGGTCTGAGAAAATCTCCAATTTTTTAATGACACTTCTAACTACATCTGTGGTTTCTTATCTGTTAATACTAGATCAGCTTGCTTTAGAACAACTCACAGTATAGATATGATAGCTAGGGTGCAAGGACATAACTACATTTCCTTTTGATTAGCTAGAACACACTTTACAGTGTTCAGCTGGCTCAATGTCAGCTGTATGAAGACAGATACCTGATCCAACAGAACGTATGATGGGACGAAGTTACCACTTCAAAATTTTTATAGGAGTTTGACTGGCAGAATGCTGTGCATCATATGAAGGCAGCGTCTCAGATCAGGTATTTTAAACCCCAAACCTGAATTTACACTATTAAAAATACTACAGCCTGGTGACCCCTGAAACATAGTCCAAATGTTGCGAAAGAATCTAGTTGGTTTACACCTGTATAAAGCACAGGCTTACACTGTGGACACCTCAAAAAAGGTCCTTCTAGAAAAGGAGAGCTGTTTTTTTACACACATACCTTGGGGATCCATTATTTGTTGTTGTGTAATGCACACTGATACTGTGCAGACCTCCATGAAAGTCCCTGTACCATGATCACACATATCTGATACAGGTCCACATGAGGTCCAGGTCTGACGTTAAGCATATAAGCACTAGTTTGCAGGACTGAATATATGCACTATAATGCACTAGCAAGTAATGAGGACATTATGAAGGGTGAGGCAAACAGGCTATGGAAAAGATGCAAGTTATAAAGATTCAATGTTATGAATTTAGCAAAAATATATGTAGGTGGTTTTACAAGTGCTAGTGAATTATCATTGGCTAGAACACACATATGCATTAATTGTAACAGAAGGAGCTTGGAGAACAGGACACAGTCATCCTGAGATGGGGACTTAGGGGTATTTCTACCTCCTGTGTCTGGGAACAGAGGTGCACACTTACAGGTTGTGTTAATGGAGGTGCAGGGATGGTTACATCCCCTTTTTATGTCCAATAGAACATTTATTCCTGGCTATTGTGATTTGGAAATGATTGCAAAATTTATATTTAAAGCATTCTGATGTGGGGCTACTGAAAATCTATGCATCTACTCTCAGTGTTTATAGTGAATTGTCTTTAAAATTAATTCAGAGAAGAACTTGTTATTTCTACAGAAATGTGGCAAAGGCTGAGGTTTCATCAGATATTTTTCTTCACATCCATGTTTTGACCTGTTTGACTATTCACTCAAAATTCCCGGGTCTTTTTATTATTTGTGTAATCCTGTATGGGAGCTGCTATCTACAGGTTTTGAATTTATTATCTTAGGCTGCACAAAAGGGCCATAAGATAACCTCCTCCCCTACCATTCTGTTATGGCTGATAGTGACTTCTAACATTCTAATAATGCAAAAGATCAGAGCTTGGCTGAGCCAGTTGCTGGCTTTTTTAAGGAGTATATACTAGTACTGCAATAACCCAGAACCGGGAATGAAAAAGGAAAAGAGAATAGCTGGTGGAGAGGGGAGAGGGGAGAAAGCAAGGGAGAAAATCCTTTTAATATAGTGCTACACTTTGGAAAATCAACCAAAGCTTAAAATGAAAAAAGGAAAATTCAAAGCGACTCTAAAATGTGAAGCTATTTCAAGACAAACGGTGCCTTGGAAGGCATTCCAACATGACTCGCGCTGACAGTGACTAAGGCAGGACTAGCTGTAAGCTTCCCTGCAGCTACATTTGTCCTGTATCATATGCTTCAAGGTCATCTGTGAATGTCACAAAGTGCACGTGTCTCCTTCAAACAATGTGCCCTGTTTTATAACTTACTGCACACATTTTTTATTTATCTCTCTGCAAATGAGAGGGATGGTTACAGCAGAAGAAAATTGTTCAGCAGCACTGAAGGTCAGGAGCTGAACAGATTTGTTTAACAAACCATCTCAGTACCATCTTTTTAATCCTCTGAGAGAGGAACAGAGCAGAAGTGCTGTTAAAATTCAGTCTACTTCATTATTAATTTGCCTTTTTTCCTCCCTATTAACTCATATAGTATAATACCTTCCACCTCTAAGCAGCAGCCCTGGGCAAAGCCAAGGTCTGTCCTTAAGCAAAAAACATGTACTTGTCTTACAAGGGCTCTTCAACACCATGAGGCCATGGAGCCTCCAGCTGAAGGAAACAACCGCACACTCCCCATCACCTTCACTCCTGCTGCCCAAACAAACCCTACAGGGAAATGCAGGATGTACCCACAATATTAAATCCTTTTTCCATTTCAAACTTGGCAAATACCTATTGTGTTTACATGGACATGTGTATGTAGATGGATGCTCACCATCATCTCCCCCATTTTGGAGACGAGTAGCATGGCTTTAGCACAGTTCAGTCTCATCTGCAGGTTTAGTGCAAGTGCAACTGGTTGTGCAACGCATAACATCTGCTGATATCTACCCTGAGCAAACCCTTTGTGTAACTCCTGGGGTATAACCAGGACTATATTAAAAACATTTGGACAAGAGGATTGCAGTATTAAATTTATTCTTCAATCCACAGAGTAGGCCTATATACATAAAAACCCACAAAGGACCACACATATACAATGCATACATACATACAACCTAAGAAATCAGTAAAATGCCCCAATTAAAGCGTAGAGTAAAACTGACAAGAAAAATGGAGAAGCACTGTTATAAGTAGCTAACAGTGAAATAATATACTGATTGGGTCTGTCCAATGCAACTGCCAGTAAATGTGAACTAAGAATATCTGAAGCTTTACACTAAAACATTTCATTCCAATGAGTGTGGTAATGGAAGCTTTGTAGAAAATAAGACAGCAGAAGTCCCTCAGTGTCCATGGATTTTCTTGGCATGGTTATTTGGTAAAGGGTTTGGTTTGTAGGTGCTAAGGGCTCCTGAGAAGGACAAACCAAGCAGCCTCTGGGGATAAGATTTCTGTTCCATTGATTTCTGCTCCTTTTCTGGTGAAGTCTGCCCAAGCAGCATGACATTTCCTCACTGCAACTGGCTGCTCTATCTACCTGCAAGCTCTGCCTCAAGCCTGAGGACACTTCCCCAAGTGACTTAGCTTCCCTAGTGTGGTGATTTTAGACTTTTTTAATAGGACAGCCCTTTGTGAAGAATCTCGTGCACCATTGGAAAGAAAAAACAAAACACCCTCAATGACATTTTCCTTAGCTGATTTCTGAGGAGCAGGAACCCTTGCCACAACTAGGGCCACAGACCTTGGAAGGTGAAAGGCAAAGCTCTTATCCTCAAGATATCCATCAGGAAATATATAAGTATTAGACCTCCTACCCTGCTAGTATATTACTTTTTCTCCCATTCTTCTCTGTTTCTTTTTTTACTCATCCTGAGGGAACTGGACCCCAACATTTCCTTGCAGCTCAGAGACAGGTAGGCACATTAGGGTGGGAACATGGTGTGTCTCTTGCATCACTGAACAAGGCACTTACTTACATGATGTGTGACACGTTGGACTCACTGTCCACAACCTCCTCCTCAGCTGACGCACCTGCTTTTTCTTGTAAGTGCTGGTTGTTCATTCATTAAAAAAATCCATGAGGACAAATACACCATACATGAAAAGGAAGGTGCTGCCACTGACACCCACTATGCTATACAATACCCTAATGTAGACCACTCACCTCAGTGATGGATAGATGTCAGACTCAGGAAATCTGAGAGTCATGTCCTCTGCCTGCTGGGGAAAAGCCTTAGCCACCAACAGAGAGCATCTCCTCCTTCCTCATGTTACCACTGGCACTCAAGCTATCTTGCAGCACACCCGCAGAAAATGCTTCTGAAGTTATTATCAAATATGGTTACCTTTCCAGAAAAAGCTATTTCTACTTTTTTCCCAGGCATGTTGTAAAATCCCTGCACCAAAGATCGTGTTACATACTAGAAAGGATTCAGAAGCTGAAATCACATATTTTTGTTCAAGAAGCCTGCAGTGAACTCTTACAACCACCTTCTTGTTCATAGTAGTACATAGTAATGCAGCAGCTAGAACAAGTCCAGAGGAGGGCCACCAGGATGATCCGAGGGCTGGAGCACCTCTCCTATGAGGACAGGCTGAGAGAGTTGGCACTGTTCAACCTGGAAAAGAGAAAGCTCCGGGGAGATCTTATAGCGGCCTTCCAATACCTGAAGGGGGCCTACAAGAAAGCTGGGGAGGGACTTTTCATAAGGGCAGTTAATGCCAAAACAAGCGGAAATGGGTTTAAGCCCACAAATGCTGGTGAAATGAAGTACCACTAGAGAACTATCACAATAAATTTCCCCAAAAGTTTTGTTAACTCCTGTAAGAATGCTTGAAAAATAGTTAATTTTAAGGAAGAGTTTTGGAAGGGACAGTAAAGCAATTTAAAGCAATTTATCTAAACCAAAGAAGCATTAATAGAAAAGAGAGAAAGTACCAGCAGCTCTTTGTTGTCACAGAAACTGTGTGTGCAACACATTTACAAGCATCATAATAAACTGGGATTACTTTCACAATGAAGTAGCACTGTGGTCTTTTAAAAGTACTTTTTGCTGCATTAATTTCCCTATAAATTTTTTTAGTCAAATGAATGAAGTACAAACCATTCTATGATTCTATGATTCTATTATTTACTTCAGAGCATGAGTATTATTATTTTTTCAATGTTTCTACTCAATTACTGCTTTTGATTTAGTTCTCTGATCTCTAACTATTCATTACACGTGATGTTGACTTCAAATATTTTCAAGAAGTTGAATTTCACCCTATTATCTTTATTAACAAAACTTCTGATTACTATACTGACAGCAGTTTTGTAGGACTGATGAAAAAGTAAGAGGTGTAAATCTTTCAAAAACTAGTACCAGGATGAAAAGTCTTTCCTGGGAACTGTTGGAAGCTGTTTTTTATACTTTGTTAGAAAAGATACAGTGGCCTTTTGACACAAAAAGAGTCTCATTAAAACTCAGACATCAGTGAACTCTCTTGATCAGGATTGATTTCTGTATCATTGTGTTGTGTTTAATTGAGGAAAAAAGAGGTGGTATAGGAGTAAATTAGTCAATGTTTATTAATTTAAGTACAATAATATCTGCTCAATCAAGACACCCCATGGAAAAAATTTTTGGTTCTGATTAAGGTATATAACCAGTTAAAGCTTTCAAACCAATTCCCACTCAAAGCAATGGGAGCTTTCTCCACCAACTTCAATGGCTGTTGATTAATCCTGCAGAGAGGATACTCTTTCATGTACAAAAGTTCCCAGATCACTAGAACACTCTGGGGTTTTTTGAGGTAAATGACTAGTTCAAATAGGAGAAAGAGGAGCCTGGGATAACACACAAGACATGGCTTGAGAGACTTCTGAGGTAGGAAATTTGCAAAGAGGTGGAGGTCAGGAGTTATTTGTAAGAATTTCTGCAGGATACCCATTTATTTAAGTCAGTGTACTTAGCTTAGAATTACATGTACACACATAAGCATCCACAGAATAACCAGAAAGTTGGCTTTTATTTGTGTTTTAAAGTGCATTTGAATAAATAAATAAGTATCGTGGGTTAATAAATAAGGGCAGAACTCTGAAGGATTACAAAAGTTTGTGTTGGTTTTGGTTTGAGGGTTGTTTTTTTGGGGGTTTTGGTGTTTGTTTTTATTTTTTTTTTTCCACAAATGCTGGTGAAATGAAGTACCACTA
>NW_010314716.1:298-6017 GCF_000700745.2 Antrostomus carolinensis | reverse complement strand
GATTTCTGGGGCCATTCTGCTCCCTGCAGGGAGAGCACTGGTCTGTGAGAGGCCAGGGGGGCAGCATGGGCAGTGGGGCGGCTGTGTGGCCATGTCACACGGGGGTACAACAGCTTTTCCTTTTCCCAGGCCCGCTGCTGTGACATCTGTTCACACTCAGCTGCTCCATCAGACGCCGGTGACTGACCATGCTGACAGGTAACGCTGGCGCTTCAGGGCAGGTTCCTCAGCTGTGTCCTCCCCTCCTGAAGCTGGGAGATCCCAGGTGGAACCGGGGGGAAAAAAAACAGCTGTTTGCTGGAGCTCGGTGATGATCTTTTCCTCAGTTCACTCTTAAAAGCCAGGATTAACTGTCTGGCTGCTGTCAGGCTGTGAGCCCTGGCCACGAGCCCACCAGGCACCCTCTGTAAGTTGGGTACAGCGAACGGAGGGGCTCTGCCTGAGCAACAGAGCCCAGAGATCTCCCCACAGTGAGGGGAGGAAAACCCTGTCATAAACAGTTTCCAGCGGTGGCAGAGGGTGTGAGATTGTCTGTAAACGATGTACCAGGGATTCTTTGTGGGATCACAGCTCCTCGAGGTTAATGATTGTGTTCTGCAGTTACGCTTAATAACTGGAGACTGATACTACTGCGCCGTTTGTCTTCAGCTCTGTCCAAGTCCAGCAAAAGAGCTCAGCTCTTGTCCAGAAAAAATCCTACGTCCCCACTAGCAGAGGCGAATATATCGTCACCAAACTCGATGACCTGATCAACTGGGCACGAAGGGTGAGTTGCTGGGAGAAATGGGATCAAATGCTTTGAGGTACTGGTGGGAAATGGATTTGAGCCATCTCTTCCTCGGGATAAAAATAGGTTCCAAAGTCTCCACAGGGAAATCATCACATTTCTTGGCCAGAGGTTGACATTTGGGGTACTGTGTCAGAATGGGGGGAGACGCTTAACGTGAGGGTGGTGCAGAGTGGCACGGGCTGCCTGGCTGAGCAGAGCTGCCCTTCGGGGACAGGGAAAAGGCACCTTCTGGTTTGTGTAACCCTTGTAGTGAGCAGCTGCTCCGTGCCATGGAGAAGCTGCACAAGTGACAAGGCCCTGAGCCCGCTGTGCTCTGGCTTAGCAGAGTTTCACCTTCTCCGGTCACCGCTGCCCTGGTGCAGGGCTTTGGAGGTGGCTGTTTTAGCAGCGTGAGATGCAAAGGAGGGAGTGTCTGTGGCTTTGGGTGCCTCCAGCATCTCTCAGGCTGCAAGTGCACAGATCTCCAGGCGCCGCTTTCCCTGGAGACGCGGGTTTTGCTCTCCTGCATAACAGCAAACGCTCTGTCTGTTCATGGAGCTCAAACTAAACAGACCTTGAAACTTTTCTGTCTGATCAACTCTTGTTCTTTGAGTCACCTGCCCAGAGTCTCAGCTCTTGCTTTCAGTGTTCTGACCCTGTAACCCACATCTCTCCTGCTGCAGAGCTCCCTATGGCCGATGACGTTTGGCCTGGCGTGCTGCGCCGTGGAGATGATGCACATGGCGGCTCCTCGCTACGACATGGACCGCTTTGGGGTGGTCTTTCGAGCTAGTCCCCGGCAAGCTGATGTCATGATTGTGGCTGGCACCCTGACCAACAAAATGGCCCCGGCTCTTCGAAAGGTACAGACCGTGGTGGATGCCTCGAGCGTGGCTGCGCACGCTGGACACAAACGGGCCGTGGTCTGAAATGTCTGTGTTCTGCAGGTCTACGACCAGATGCCAGAGCCTCGCTACGTGGTCTCCATGGGGAGGTGAGTGCTGGGACATTCTTATCACCTTACACTGCACTGTAAAACTCTGGTGTCTCTGCTTGAGTGGGGAGATGAAGGGAGGGGAACCCGTTTCTCATTTGTATTTCCAATCCCTTAAATTATATAAAGAGGCCTTGTTATAAGTGAAACATAGAGACTCCCTTTGATTAGGGCGAGGAGAACGATGTCTGTTGAGTCGCTGTGAACTGCAAAGTCTTCCCAGTGAAAGATTCTGGGGTTTTTGCAGCTGTCAGAGCCTGGGGACTTGTGTATGTCCAGAATCTCAGAATCTGCATATAGACAAAAGCGTTCAAAGTATTTATACTCTGCAGCATGAAATCTGAGCTCCGTGGAGCTCTGCTGTGGTGGAACTGCCAACTTGTGCATCTCCCAGAGGTGCTGGGGCCGAGGGCAGCTGTTTCACCAGAGCCTGGAGGGGACAGAATGAGTTCTAGAAACACTCTCTGCAGATGAGGCAAAATAAAAAAGGTTTTGCAGTACAGAGGGAGGACCCTGTGAACATCTGCTTTGTAAGAGGAATGAACACAGTTCAATTTGGTTCGATTCAGCTTGAGAAGTAACAGCCTGTGAGCGTGGCCTCTGCCTTCCAGCCAGGGCTTGCGAAGAGGCTGAGCGGCTGCAGCGTGAACCTTGGCACCTGCTCTGCCCCTTACTGTGAAATCTGTCAGGTGGCTCCTCACCTCACAGCACCCGGGTGCCACCTTCACCTTCTCCTCATCTTCCCCTGGGCTGCTGAGTTTTCCACTGCGCTGAAACCCGCCCGTCTCTTCCAGCTGTGCCAACGGCGGGGGTTACTACCACTACTCCTACTCGGTGGTGAGGGGCTGCGACCGCATCGTGCCGGTGGACATCTACGTGCCAGGTAGGGAAGAGGAGCTCTGCCTGCCACGGCGCTGACCCGGCGCAGGACGGGAGTGGAGTTCATTTGATATGTTTGGATGGCGCTTGGTGTAGTTTTTAAAGCTCTTTCTGTTTCAAACTGTGTTGTTAAAGTTGCAGATGCTCCAGTGAGATCTGCCTGGGGTTTCCAGTGGAGTTCTGCTGATGTTATTCACCAGGAAGGGTTGTGTGAAATGTGGGCTGTAGTTTAGTCAACCACACGCTCTCCTGTGAGACACCACCTTGCTTAAAAGCAAAACATTTCTGTGTTCTATAAAGACCTTTTCAAAAAACACCATCCCTTTAGTTTCTTTAAAACCAAAGAAGAGCTTCTTCTAAACTCGAGCAGCTCTTGCTTTTGTGAACTCTGCAGCCTGTGACGTACACGGAGCCAGAGGGACATCCCAGCCCGCTTTGGGGTGAAGCCCGTTCCCCTCCTGGCTACATTTCAGCACAGCTACAGCCCCTCTGGGTTTCCTTTTTCTCTCTCTCAGGTTGCCCACCTACCGCTGAGGCTTTGCTCTATGGAATCCTACAGCTTCAGAAGAAAATCAAACGGGAGAAGAAGATTCAGATCTGGTACAGGAAATAGCCTTTTATTTATGACCTCCCCACTGAGTGCCCAGCTGGGGCACCTGCTTGCATTCGTACGCACAATAAACCTGTGTCCTCACGAGCCTTCCAATAAAACTCGACCTGGTTAAGATGCTTTCCTGTCTTTAATATATCCCTCTTATCTAAACTGTTTGAACTCGTTTAAAAACTCAATTAAAAAGCAGGAGTTTAATTTAATAATATTCAGTGTGGTGTTTTCTGGTCTGAATAGCCTGTGAGGGAAGGAGAATGTTTGAAGTTACCTATCGTGACATAAATGCTTTGCCAGAGATCTGGGACTTGCTCTTTGGCTTTGCTGGGAAGTTTTGAGACCAACACACATCCAGGCGAAGCCTGAGGTCTCCCTGAGCTGGTCTCTTACTCACCACCTGCTTTTTGTGTGTAATTCCTACAAAGGATCTAATAAATCCTTTATGTGTGCACAGCATGACAAATTAATTACATTTCTATAATGTAAGTAAAATATTAATGCTTAAAATCAGAATATGACTAGTAACAATGAATGCTGCAGCACTCCATAGCATGGTAGAGGGATAAAGCAGCTCAGGGTGGGCTTGGGTAGCGGATGGATCCCAGGAGCCTGGTGTGGTAGGGATCTCCAGCAGCCTGGGATGAGGCAGAATTACACACACACTTTGGAAACAAAACCAAATAAATTGCTCTGAAACAGACGTTGTTGTGTATTTCATTCCTTTTTAATGGATTTGATCTCTTCTGGGTAGAGAGAGGAAACATCATTTACGTGCTGTTGAACTGCGAGGAGGTTGTTGGGATCAGATCATGGGCTTTAGACAAAAGTATCAGGAAACTTCCCTGGGGGGGTGGCTCCAGGAGCTGCCACAATCCAGTTCTAACAAAATGCCCCCCACTGCCCCATTTCTCCTGCCTGGTTTAGATTCTTTGGCTCATGTGTGGAGCCACCTCAAGATTTCTAGGAATGATCCAGTTTTTAGAGGAAATATCTTGTCCTTGAGCCCCTTTGGCTAAAGGGTTTTGAACTGCAGCTTAATCGAGGTATTTGGAGAGTATTTGAGTGGAACCAGCGTCTGGGACAGGCACCGGGTGGGACCTTCCTCTGCAGAGCCCATAGATCCCTCCAGGGCAGGGGGCTGCATCTCTGGGTGACAATCAAGGTGGGACAGGGAGTCCTTTTGTCCAGGAGATCCCCTGGAGAGCCAGGACTTCTATCCCAACCCTCCAGCCATCTCCCACCTCCAGATAAATCAGCTTCAGTCTTCTCTCATTAGCATCCAAGGAGATAAGAGCTTTTCTCTCCTTGCAGTTCACATCATCAGCCTCTCCTCAGTATTTGCTTCCTTGGCTTCAGGGCAGCCTCGAGGGACAGTGCTGGCACCCTCAGTGCTTAATGATGGTGGGTGTGATCATCTTGTGGAAGGAGTAGTACCTGCAGTCCTGGGGAGGGACCAGGTCCATCACTGTTGTCCTGATGTTCTCCTTCTTGAACCCGGCCTCCACCAGGTGCCCTATCTGGGTCTCCTGCAAGAGAGGAGGGGTGGGAAGGAGCAGCCGTGATTTGAGCTGCTGGGATGTGAGTGGAGATGCTGCTGAGCCCTGGCCCATGGGGACATGGGACAGCATGAGCAGCCAGGTGCAGGGAGCCCCGTCTTGGGCTGCTGTGGGCAAAATCCCTCCGACCTTCCCTCAAATGTTCCCTCCGAGCCGCAGCCGATGAGTTAATGGCCATGGAGTGAGCGCTCTGGCTCCTGCTGCTCCATGGCCACAGTGTTGGGCGAGCTCCCAGGGATGCAGGAGGTGCAGAGGCTGATGGGGCAGCTTTGAGGACCCCATTTTGGGACCAGTGCTCACCTCAAACATCTTCTCGATGTCGCTGTACTTGGTCTTCAGCAGCTCCCCCCAGGAGGTCAGGTTGCAGTAGGTGAGGACCCCGCCGGGCTGCAGCAGGCGGAAGGCATGGTCCTGCGATGGGAATCGAGGAGAGGCTGGCTCAGCCCCCAGCACGCTGCCCTCACCTCGCACAGCACACTTGCCTCAGCACCCAGGTCCCACCTTACCCCCCCTCCAAGCTCTCCCATCTCCCCACAGAGCTGGACTTTGCCCCAGCCCTCTGTGCCCTCCTGCTGCTCCTCTCCAGCTGCGACCATGTGGACCAAAAGCGCCGCCAATGCCACCATTGTGCTGAGGACATCACAGGGACATTGGGGTTTTTCAGGGGGCACTGAGTCCCAGGTGATGGGGAGGGTGTTGGAGACAGCGGGAGCTGCAGATCAACATCCGGCTCTGGCTGTGACTCCTGAGCTCCCAAATCCTTCTCCCTGCCCCGTGTGTCCCAATCTCCCCCAAACCCACCCAAGCTGGGGGCTCCAGCCCCTCGCAAAGGGCAGCGGGAGGTGTGGGTGCTGTTGGGCTGGGGCTGGGGTGCTGTGGGGCCGAGGTGTGGGTGCTGTTGGGCTGGGGTGCTG
>NW_010314716.1:0-243 GCF_000700745.2 Antrostomus carolinensis | reverse complement strand
TTGGGCTGGGCTGTGGGTGCTGTGGGGCTGGGCTGTGGGTGCTGCGTCCCACCACGTTACCTTGATGAAGGTGAACTGATGGGTGTGCCAGGTCTCCTCCGACAGCGGGTAGGTGTCGTACAGGATCCCTGCCCGGGAACACCGGAGACCACCCATTAGCTGGGAGGGAGGGACCACCGAGGCACCGGCCGGGCTCATGTGCCGGGGAAACAGCCGCCTTCATGGGCTGCTGCTGTTTCCCTA
>NW_010314715.1:0-23385 GCF_000700745.2 Antrostomus carolinensis | reverse complement strand
CAGAACACAAAGTCCTTCACTTCCAGTTACAGAAATGGAAACACTGGTGCGTTATCAGTGTTTCTCTCATAACAAGGCTGAAAGCAAAACGCAGCACTATTCTAGCTACTAAAAAGAAACCCAGCTCTGTTCCAGGTAAAAACCAGGACACCAGTGAATTCCATGGTTTAAGAAACAGCTTAACATTTTACTTAATTTCTCCTCCCATTTTTTTCAGGCAACAGTTTTTGTTCCCCCAAATTATGCAACTGGAAAGAGGTTTCTGCATTTTTGAATACTCAAGCAAGGATACATGCAAGTGCTTCAATTGCACCTTCTTGTTTGGTGTTGTCATCTATTGCTCCCAACCACGGTAGAACTTTCTCTAGAAAGATATTCATTGTTTCTATGGTAGCTATCTTGCTCATGACACCTACACAACGAGCAGCCATGTGTCTCACTGCAGTGCTGGGATGTTGAAGGCACATATAAAGATGAGGCAAATGCTGTATTAACTGAATAGAAGAAGAGAGTGGGGGAAAAAAATGTTAATGTGCACTATAAACAAATTAATTCTTTTGTCAATATTTTGTCTTCAAAAGACTTTTCAAAGTCTTCTGAAGTCACTGTTGCCTCCCAAAGAACATTTGAAATGGCTCCTTCACAAGATCTAATTGTCTAGAACAAAAAAATTGTTTTGGAGGAAAAAGACAATTGAACTTTGAACAAGTATTACTCCCCAATACAGTTAAAATTAAAAGTAACAAAATGTTTTGGGTTTTAATAAAAATGCAAATTAAAGAAGCCCTTGATAATTAAGGAAGTGTTTCACACTGGAAAAATACCATACTAAGTACTCAGAACTTTCTATAAAAAGAAGAATTATTGCTTGAATGCAGATACAGAGATTAAAAAATTCCATCCAGCTAGCAAATTTGTCCTAGATTCATCCCACTTATGTTTAGGCAGATTAATTATCCATGTTGGGAGTCTTATTAACTCTGTGTGACAACAGACACATCCAGAAGTAAATTCACATCTTCCCAAGGGGGTACGAGTGTACATACATGCCTTTTTCTCCATCAGCACAAATATATTTTTATGTCAGATATCTTAAACAGATGGTCACATTTTTCCTAGTGTGGAATTCCCTAAATATTAGCTTTAACGAAACAATTCCACCCTATTTGACTTCCTATGTTTGTTTGGTTTTTTTTTAATTTTTGAAACCTGTATACAGTATCAGCACTCTAAAACCAATCTACATATTAGCTATACACTATGTAGATATATATATTAAAAATACTTATATACATTTAAAAAATTATTTCCATGTCATATGCTAAATTCACTCAAAATCACTTCAGTAGTTTATTAAAACAGGTAACAAAAAATTCCGTATGTTTCATATGAAGCTTTTCCATCTTTTCAGAATTCTACAGCCATTGCCTACTCGTTCCTTGCATGGGAGCCTCTGTCTATTTTTATCATCACATTGCCCCTCTCTATGCCTCTTCCACTGCTACTACATTTATTCTGAACTACAGTACTGGAGACAGGCTAGTACCTAAAACTGTATTTAGATGCAGGCATAATGGTGACTTCCTTGTTCTATTTCTTTCTTAACTTCCTATTGGGTTTTTTAATCAGTATTTTACATTCAGCTGATACTTTCACAGAAGTCTCCTAACTCCAGGATATCTCTCCTGAGTGGAAATAGCCAGTTCAGAGCATGCTACTGCATATAAGATGTTAAGTCTTTTCATTGAGCAGTGAGTAAAAAGAAATAATTTTAAAGATTATTCAAATCCAATCCACTTGGCAGTAATTGAAGTCTCCCATAATTTTTGCATTCCCTGCACAGGGAGTCTGTCTGTTCTTCAGGTTTAGGACATCTGGAATTAGAATAAAGCAGAGCTGAGATGTCAATTTCAATGTAACACAATAGCATAAGCATTACCATAACTCAAACTTTGGACACAATCTTGTTCGGGTATCTCATCCAGAAAAGGGTAGGCAAAGTCTAAATTGTAAGTAGGTGCTTACTTTTGTGGTTTATTGTACTACCTGCATAAACAAATATAGAACTTAACATTCTATAGGACACAGGGGAAAAACAGCTTTGAAGCTTAACAGCTTAACTGCTGAAGATAGAAGGCTATGTCTTCAGTTTATCAAGACTAGGATACAGGACTTTGAGAACAGGCAGGCTAGCAAGTGCAATAAAAACACCATTTAAGCAAAATCAGAGGAACATCTAAAAAGAAGCCTTACAAAACAAAGATTTAAAACAGTAGCAGTGAACAGACTGAATTGCTTCATATCATTACCAGAGGATGTAGCTGAGTATCCATCGAAGCTGCTGTGGTTTCAAAAACCTGTAAAGAATTTACTAGTTCCTGGGCAGGAGCATCTCCTTTTTCCAGTAAGGACTTTCGGTCTGTTTAAAGACAGAAAAGGTGTCCAGTTTAATACTGGCAAACTGCCTCCAGCCTACCACAGCCCCTCCAGCTTAAAGCAGAAGTGTAATTACCAAAATTATTTATGTGAATGTTGTTCCTTAATGAACCAACCATAGCATCCCAGAGATGTGGCAATCCTGTTGCCATTTCAGCACCAAAATGTTTAGCTATAGTAGATAAGGCAAATTCAGCTCCTCTTCTCTGTACAACGTAAGGTTTCTGAGCCTAGAATTAAGCAATTTAACAAAGTAGTGAGGACAGATACATTTAAGAATGACAATTATTTTCAAGAATGCTCCCACTGTTATACAGGCATTCAATTCTGATTGTGTTTATAGCTACCTATGACACATCTGCTGGTTGATTTTTTTCCTGTGTAAGTTTTTGGTTTTTGTGGTTTGTTTTTTTTTAAAAAAAAAAACCAAACAGGTAAATTGAAGTCTTTTATAGCACATTATTTAAATTCTATACATTTGGAGATATGGTTTTTGCTGACACAGGCCTATTTCTGTAAGAGGTTTTCCAACTGGTTCCAGTTCTAGAACCTCAGATATTGCCAATGTAGAGGACACTAAGAACAGTAGCATGCTAGCAAGACTTCACAAAAGTAGCACTTGATTTGTTATTAAGCCCTTTCTCTTGCTCCCACCCTCTTCAGAAAGTGGAATTTGTAAAAATCACTTTAGCAATTAAGAACAAAACCTACAACACTGTTTAGAATCAGAGTCCTGACTAGGATCTTACTAAAACATGCTAAGTTTTATATGAATAAAACAATAACAAAAAAATTGGCATATCAAGTGTGGAAGTCACACGTACATCCAAAAATCACTCATATTTCAAAGACTTTTTAATGCTTCAGAGCTTCTTCTGTGCATCCAGATGACCAACACTAACATGGGCAATGGGACACAATCACAGCCCAGTTTGTGGAAATCTATTTGCATGGATTTTATATTGAGACATTCATATCCTGTTCTAAATGTAAAATATTTCGGAATTACTAATTTTCTTAATGACACACTGAAGTTTTAAAACATCAACTAACATATGTTGCTTGCATCACAAAATTTTATGGGAACTCAGTTCTCTCATGAAAAGATCCTGAACATCCCTATTATAATACTATCAAATCCAGTGAAATCAAACTAATGGAAGGGAGGGGTGAGTGTGCAATTTCCAACCCAAGTTTTTGAAGTTTACCTCATCAAGCTCTGTAGAAATGCTTCCACTACTGCCAGTGGGGAGATCTGCAATTGGTGCTTTTGGAGCTTTTGGAGTAGGACCTCGCCGACTTGTGATGGCAAAAGCAGCTTTCTGATGTCTGTACAGTGTAATTATTCCCCTGTGCTTGGTAACCATATGATGCATCCCATCTTTATCAGAGTTTGAACCTAAAGGAAAAGAAACAACAGCTGACAACAATTTAAGCTGCAGTTTAAAATGTAGGTGGAAGTGACAGCTGCCTGCAAGTCACATGCAGATGTCAAAGTGCTTTAAAGAAAAAAAAAAAAAACAAAACATTAAGTGCCATCATCCTCAAGGATGGAAAAATTTTAGTACAGAGTACAGTTACTCTGTTAAGAGCACATTACAGACTTGGCAAGAATCCAAGTGTGCAAACTGCCACATAAATTCTTATTCAGCAAGAAATACAGGTAACAAAGCTCCTGTCAAATATAAAAAGTTTGCACACTTTTTAATAGTAAAAAAACCACATGATGTTCTCAAGTTTAAACAAGCTTATGTTCTGTGTCCTTTACAAACAGTGCAAGACTTCTGTCATGATGCAATAGCAGATGCGATCAGTATCTTTGGATTTGTTGATGTTTCTATTTATGCTAATCAGCTTAATTTTCAATGAGATATGAATGCTATTCTACTCTGAGATAAAATAGGACACATTAATTAAGAAAAAGTAAAATGTATAATGGTCAAACCTTAAAGCAGGTTAGAATCTTTGAGAGTATGAAGGTCTTAATTTGTGTTGTTCATTCAATCCATCCATTTTTAGCAAGGTACAGTCATTTAAAGAAAATCCATTAGCAGAGCACGCACAGGATTATTTGTTCATTTTGAACACTGTCCTCATCTTTTGTTATCTTACTATTAGCTTATGGAGCATAACACAAGTCAGACTTTTTTCCTAACAGGCTGCTCTAACTTCCACACTGATTCAATTTAAATGAAAAGCTTAATAATGCAAGTAAATGAAATATGATCATAAGTGGATAATAACTGAACAGTAAATAACTGAAAATTGGAACAAAGGTCTTTGTATACATAAAAGTTTCTGAAAACTACACACATCATTAATTGCACACAGTATGTAGTTTAAGATACCTAAATGACATAATTACTAGTAAATGAAGACTCAGTTGCTGGCATATTAAAAAACTGAAAACAAGACTCACTCAAACACTCATTTTAACTGTTCAGAGACAACAGACATATTTTAAGAATTCTGGCATTCTCGGATATCATACCTTTTGAGTTTTCATGGCTAGTCTGAGGCTGTGCAGGACATGTTGCCAGTGGGGTAAGATGTGGATCCACACAGAGAGAGTTGCAGAGATTTTTTATAATCTTTGAGTTGGGACAAGGAGACCTTGTTGTACACTGCTGAAGTAATTTTGCTATACACGAAGCCACATAGTTTTGTACAAGTGTATTTTCCTCTTTTTTTATAGCTTCCATTAAGGGTTTTATAACAGGATTTAGTTTTTCTGGAAGCTGCTGCAAGTTCACAATTGCACATGCAGCAAACGTATGGACTCGCAGATGCAACACTTGCCATTCTTGATTTGTTTCTGTAACAGTAATTTGGACTTGTTGTCGTTTACTGTCCAACTGTTGCAGAATTTTAGGATTCAAAGTAAAGGATGACGTCACTTCATTGAAAACAGAAGTAACCTAATAAAAAGGAAGAAAGAGTTACAAGTCTGATTCATATACTGTAAAACAAGATATCCTCTGAAAATCATGGTTTTCATAGCAGAACATGAGTCACTTCATCAGGTATTATCATCTCAATTTTTCAAGGAAATAGCAGGAAATTCTCTAAAATGTAATTTCTGGAATCTTGAACTGCAGCTCAAGGGGAAAATCAGGCACATTATGGAACATTTAAAGTCTAGATTCCCAAAGCTACAAGAGTTTACGTACTCCTTCAAATTTAGATTGTCCTGTATCCACCACATATATCCAGACATTCTGGCAATATGTAAGCACATGACGGATAAGCAAAGGAGAATATGCTACAAATACAATAGGGCAGAAAGGATGTGCAAGGTACCATACATGAAGAAGTCCTTTCTAAGCTCACTGTATTTTCAGGAAAGAGACTGAGATAAAAATCTAAGGAAAAAGTCAGCATAACAGTAGTTGCCATGTCCTCCCCCACTCACAATTGGCTGACTACTGTTGCTTAAATCTTTCACAGGAAATAGACTAAAGGCAACATGGAATCATAGAAATGCTGAACTTATTGCACTGATAGGATATAGTTCGGTTCCTAAGTATGGAAAAGAGGACAGTTGTTGAGAGGGTTAGCTTGAGTGGATTTTTTGTTGGGTTTTGCCTTTTACTTTTAAATGTTCAGGTCAAGTCTTTCAACTTTTGATAATCTTACAGTTTTTTTTCCAATAGAGGAAATTCTGTGATTCTGATTCTGTGAATCAGAACTGTACTGATTCATTCTATGGATACCTCAAGTTGTACTCCACATGACCTTGATGATGGGAATGACCAAAGGATGCAAAAAAATATAAATAGCAAGGAGAAGCACAGGGTTTTTACATCTAATGCATGAAGACTCTTGCGAAAATGCAGAGTAGGTTTGGTGTCTGTACTTCATGAAAATACACAAAATTGTCTACAACTTTGAAGATATGTTGAGATTTCCAAGTTAAGCTACTGCACATTACTATGTAAATACTACCATTTGAGAATTTCAAGATCCATTATGCTACAGTCATGATGGCCATAACTGTACAAACTTAAATCTTCTCTTATCCTCAGCATCACAGCTGCATACGCAAACACATCCAGGATCCTAATCCCTCCTCCTGCCCCACCCCAAGCTGTACCACATCCATCACCATTCCTTCATCCCCTCAGATCTACACACAGCTCCCACCCCAGTCCCCTTTTATTTTGCAGTCTCTCAAATCCACAAGCTCTTCATTTACATCGTACCCCATCTGCCGGTACTCATATTTCTCTCTGCTTAAGAGGCCAATTAGGGGTTGGAAGAAAAACCTTTACATTTGTTGCCCCAACATTATCAGCACTTACAGAGCTTCTTCATGTCAAGAGCTACCTTTTATTAGCACATTTAAGCACATTTAACAGTGACGTTTTCAGATTAAAAGAGACAAAACAATTGAACAGTCAGAAAAAAAACACTTTAACACACTTGGGGGCAGGGGGAAGAGAAAGTCTAGAATTTACATAGCTTATTTTCTAGCCTTTTGACAGTAGTTTTGGAGGAGTTCCAGTATGCTTTATTTTCTTCTGGATAGATTTCAATAGCGAATCTATACCTGAAATCAGAACACTGTCAAATTTTTCTCCTGTTAAATATCTACCTTGCATTCTACTTTATTTTTGGCAGTCTGTAAGCACCACAGGGGAAGTGATAAGTATCTATTACATATCTCATGCCAAAAGATGTGTAAAGTCACCACATTATTTCTACAAGTTATGTCTGTGTAATAGTTTTGCTGAAGATGTATTTCAAGACAAGAATAAATTTCAAGGAAGACAAGCGTGCTTCTACTTACCAGCTCATTAGCTTGATCTATTGTAAATACACTGCAGTTTACTCTGTTTCCAATGTCAATGTGTGCATCAGACAACAATGAGATGAGTTGTTTACATTCATTCTGCATTCGTGTAAAAGGAACAGCAATTTCATCGTAATAGAGATGTTCAGAAAGGACCCCAAGTAAACGAGGTTGCACACAAATGGCCACAGTTCTACACTCCTATAACAGTAAGAGATAAGATTTGCATTTCTGAGTAATCACAATTTCTTTGTTCAGTTTTGGGCACTAAACAGCACCATCTAGCTACAAAAATCCAGTTTCCAGAGGGACCATTAACATTTGTAGCCCAGAATTAAACATTATGAAAAAAACCTTCAGTCTGCCACTAGAACAGAAGTGACAGTGAATACAAAGAAGACAATCATGCTAATTTGAGGTAACGTGTATCTTGAGAACAGACTTATTTGTAGAAGAAATGTGAACATATTTACTGATTCATAGTTCTGACAGTTGGATTTTAGCTACTGAGTAATGTATTCCTCCACTGTCTAACAAGTAAGATTTTAGTGTTTAGACGTATAAATACCATTTTAGCCTATCAACTGATATTTCATTTCAGCAGCTAAGTAGCAGACGACAAGCTGTGGACTGAGATAGTAAGTAAAATTTATTTTTGCTGCAGAAACATCCTACCTTTTGCAAGGCTGCCCACTCACAGATTACTAATGCAACACTAATCCTCTGCAAGGCAGATTTAGAATTCAAGTGGAAGAGCAGTAGCTGAGCTAATGATTCAGCTGGCTTTATTTCTTGAGTAACAGTATTCACACCTGGGTCACAAATGCAGCAACAAAGTGCTCCCAACAACCTGACAAAAGGAGATGGAACAGTCACTTCAATGTTACAATTACTCTGCAATTAATTAAAAAGAAAAAAAAAAAAGAAGATGCCAAAAGTCTACATAATTAGATTATTAGATTTTGGCAAAAACACTATATAAATGAAAGATAAATTGCTTTTAAATATTTTTTTCAGGTTTCTAGTATACTGACTTTGCTGCCATCATCCGAGCTCGCATGACAACATAATCCCTGGTTGCTGGATCTTCTGCAACGCTTTCTGCCCCAGCAATATATTCCTGAATCACTTCCTTATTCTGGGTTTGACCTTGACGCAGTTTAGCACCTGCTTTTTCCTGTGGAATGAAGTTGGGAGAGGTTGAAAGTAAATGTGCTTGTAATAGAAAAGATGAATTAATATTTCATATCATTTCCAATAACCATCATACTCTGCAAAAGCTGGACTAAGCCAGAACGTTTCTTGGATAACAGATGACTTAAAAGTTGATCTTTGTAAATCATCTCTCCACTAGTAATATTCTATGGTCCTATTAAATGTATTATATAGTTCCTTCACTATAATATTAAAACCAATAGTCAACACAAAACTGATAAACTGAGTCCAATGAAAGATGAAACCTCTTTCAGTATGTTTTCAGAAATAATACAATACTTTTAGACTTAACTCAGTCCTGCAAACAGATGGTTTTGGAACCATGATGGTTACGGAACCATGTAAATAAAGATTTTATTCACAAGGAGCACACTACATGACAGAACTTAGAATTCTCATGGACAACCTGAGAAGAACTCTTTTGCTCTATAGAATTGAGGTTTGTAAGACAGATTAAATTTAGAGTTGTAGAAGGGCACCACTACTCCCCTCTAACACCTTTAGAACATGTCTTTATACACAGCTAATCAATTTCCTACTGTCCCTAGAACAGTTAGTGAGGTCACATTTCACTTACTTTTGATCTGGTTTTCACTTCTAGCAACATGTTTAAGTCAATGGGCAAGTGAGATGGTTGCATCATTAAGCAAAGCCAGGCTCCCATCCATGGACAAGCAGCTGCAACCACATACTGTACAGATGCTTTGTTTAACAGTTCCAGCCATACCTTGGGAAAGAACCATAGTGGAAATCATGACAAATTTGTATGTGGTTTACAAAAGACAATATATGCTTGATAACCTGTAGGTACCATCCTACTCTCCTTCACTCTATAGTAAAGCATCAAATAGGCTAACTACAAATAATTAACAAGAACACACTATCTGCACAAAAACACAGAGGATACGAAAGAGCAAGATACACAAACACTGTATGTCCAGGTCACAAGTCATGCAAATACCTTGTGAATAAGATCCAGAATTTCTTGGTTGCTTTCTAAGATACAAAACTGAAATATGTGCCTCAACATGTCTTGCAGAATTGGAGTCAGCCATGCTGAAGAGCTCTGAAATGAGGATATTACACAGTGAAGCAGATTCCAATACTTATCATAGTAAAACACTAATAATTCTAATTCTTACCTGGTCTTGGGTAGACAGCAGTGTGAATAATGTTTCCAGTGCTGCTTTTCGCACAGAAGATATGGTATGATGCAAGAATGGCCACACACGTGGGACCAAAACTGTGAGTGATTGCTGAATACTAGTACACAAAGGGGAGATGCAGAGGCAGGGACAGGGAAAAGAAAACAAAGACACACAGCCAAGTTAATTTTGTTTATCCTCAGTTAAAGTTCTATCCAAAATAAAGCTTTTTAAAAAATAAAAGTGTTATTGCACACACTTGGTGATTTTAAGCAAAGGGTCAAGTTACTACAGCTTAAACAGCTAAAATAGTTCGAGTCAGTGTCTTTTTTCAGACAAATACTGTTTTTTCTTATTGGTATGAAGAACCAGTTGATTCAAGCACGTATTCTTATGTTGTTTCCCAGATTATACTCTGGGCTTTGTCCAACTACTTAGAAAAAAGAGGTTTTTTTATTTTGTTTTGAATTTATTACTAGGCGTTTATGGGTTTAGAAATAATTAAAAACAAGCTTGGATCTTTTGTGCATGAATTTGCATGTGAACTGATGCAAAGTTGTACATGCTGAATTAAAGATGGCACTAGCGACTAAACTTCACTCTTAATTTTGGGTTTGGGCAAAAAACAGCTTCAACAGTGACAATCATATAGGATGAGAAAGATAAGATGTATAAAGCAGATACTGTGAGTCTACCATATATATTATGAAAAATGTTAACATACGAAAATAATTCCTTTAATCTGACAGAGTCCCAAACAGAGAGGAACTAGGCACTGTCTTCAACCAGTCACAGAACTACTGGTTGTACTATTGATGTGAATTTTCAAGTCTGTAGCTTTCTTTAGAACAGTTCCAATAGTAAAGTTCTACAGTTACATGCATGTGTTTTAATGTACATAGTCTGCTCTTGTTTGGAGTTTGTTGACAAGGAGCAGACACCCAAGAAGTTTGTGGACAGCACCACCCTATGAGCAGAGCTCATATCCTTTACTAAAATACCCAAGATGAACAGGGGGAAGGGACGTCACATATAAACAATGTCTAGTACCTTTTAATTGTTTTGTTGCCTTTTACTAATGTAATGAAAACAGAAGTGTTGTCCTAGCCTTCACTTTAAGGAAAAGAAAGAGTAAAATTAAAATACTGAATTAAATCAAGCATCTTCATGGCACATTAATTTGAAAGCAACTTCAATTATTCCAATTTGAAAATAACAGGACAGTCAAACCTGCAATACTGAAGCAATACTAATTAAAAAGTTACCTGCATTTGCGGACCTGAGGATAAGTCAGAAGAGAAGAAAGAAGGATCATGATACTATTTGTAGAAGCTGTCAAGTCATCCAACTCCAGAAGTGCATCCCACAAGGTATTAAGAATAAAGGGTACCTACACAAATAAGGAGAAGAGGTTATCGTAATAAATAAATACCACTACTACTAAAAAAAAAAAAAAAAAATCCAAGTACTGCCTCTAAGCATTTTCTTCACTTGGACCAAAAGTGAATTTTTCAATCAGAATTGATGGAAAGCAATTCAGTCACCTTCTGAGACTGAAGTTGGACCAGGCTTTCCACCACTGGTACTAAAGATGCTGCAGCAACAGCTCGGACGTCATCATCCAGATCTTGGAGACCTTCAACTATTGCAGGCAACACTTTAGGCAATAAAGTGTTGATCATGTCCTGCCAAAAAGATAAAAAGCATTTTTAAACTTCAAAAGCATGTAATGCCCCAAACAACTAAGAGGTACTCTGAGTGCGTGAATAAACCTGTTATATAAAACAGAAGCTACAGGTCCAAGACTATAATCTAAATATTGTTAGTTACCATTCATGAAGTAAAACCTAGGTTATAAGTTTGAATGAACTGTAATTCAGTTCAGTTTTGGTGTAAACACAGCTCAGTGTTTGCAAAATACCATGAATAGACTAAACCTCTTGCAGCACTCAGCTCTGTTTATCTTGCACATGAAAGTATCATCAAAACCAGAAAGTATCATCAAAACCAGGCAAGTATAGCCTCTATTTATAATGTTTTGTGGACGTAACTTATCAAATTGCAGCAGTACAACTTTGCTATATACTGTTGGAGCAGGTCTAGAGGAGAGCCACAATGATAATCAGAGAGTTGAAGCACCTCTCTTATGAGGAAAGGTTGAGGGAGCTGGGCTTGTTCAGCATGGAGAAGAGAAAGCTCTGGGGAGACCTCATTGTGGCCTTTCAGTACTCGAAGAGAACTTATAAATAGGAGGGAGAGTGACTTTTTACATGGGCAGATAGTGATAGGACATGGGGAAATAGTCTTAAACTAAGAGAGGGGAGATTTAGGTTAGATATTAAGAGGAAATTTTTCACCCAGAGGGTGGTGAGGCACTGCAACAAGTTGCCCAGAGAAGCTATAGATGCCCCATCCCTGGAGGCATTCAAGGCCAGGTTGGATGGGGCCCTGGGGAGCCTGATCTAGTGGTTGGCAAACCTGTCCGCAGCAGGGGAGTTGGAACTAGATGATCTTTAAGGTCCCTTCCAATCCTAACCATTCTATGGCCTTATAACCCACATGAGGCTGCAGTGCAAGCAAGGTTGCTTTATCGTACTTATCTACCATTCAGCAACATCCTCAACTTCGTGCAGAGCTTTTTGTTCCAAAGCTCTCTGCAATCTGTCATGCGGGTTATTACCTGACGTACTGCCAAAGCGTACTTTATTCCTAGGAGACCACCATGTCTCACTTCCCACTGTTCCTGTGTAAGCAGCTTCAGGAGAACGTCCACAGTTTTATGAACTCCAGTCTCATTCATGTGTTTCAATACTACTCCCAAAGTCTGAGCACAAGTCTCACGTACTGGTGCTACCACCTAGGATAAAGTAAATGATAAAACAGATATTTCTGTATGAAATTTGACTCAAAAAACCCAGTATGAGTCAGATGACCAAAAGTGCTATACAAACAAGGTGAAATTTATTTATCAGTTACTTTGTAATAAGCATCTGCGAGCATTTACAACAGGCACATTCAGTAGCACTGTACAAAGCACAGCTGATCTGCTGCAGTATTATCCCCTGCAGAAGCCTGCTGATCTACCTTTTCACTCATCGAGACAACTTACTTCATCTGAAACAAAGTCTCCAAATCTGTCTAATGCAAACACACAAAGAAGTCTAATAACCAAGTCTTCTAGCCACTCCTGATGCTGCTGAATCATCTGTTAAAAAGAGAAAAATTGAACACCTTGACTATATTTACTCGTAAGGATTTCTGATATGCTTGCTTTAGCTAAAATTTATATAAAGATATGACAACATTTGTTTAAATGGACAGAATATAATCATCTTGCACAGAGAGTCAAGGCAAAAATAGTCAGCACTAATTCAGCTCACCTGACTTCTTAAAAACATTTTTTATTTTAAAAAAAGAAAACACAGTAACTTTATCAAAAGGCTAGAGAGCACCTTGTAAGATAGACAGATAATTTTATCCCTATAGAGCACTCAAAGGTAAGGTGATTCAGATAATCTGTATTAACATCAACACATCGTAGGCAAGTCAATTAATACATTTGAAGAATATTTACAAATAAACTACGAAGCAGTACTTCTCCATTGTGGGAGGCCCTGTAATAGTAACAGTGTGTGTTATTATTACTTTGAGATCTCCTTACTTTGAGATCTCCATGGAAAAAATACTACTCCACATGGAAAGAAGGAGAGATAGCACCTTTGCTTTCCCTGTATACAAAGTACACTGAAGTAGCTTGATTTACATTTGATAACGTAAATTCTTCAATACTGTCTAAGCCACAAGCTCTCCCAGCTGCTTTTACAGCAGGGAAGTCAGTGTCAACTCTGTGAGATTCACTATAAGTAAACAAGTTATTACTGTCAGGATATTTTTTAAAGGTGTTTTCCTCCTAAATAGGTTATTTAAATACTTCTCATACTAAGAAAGCAAGAAGATCACTAACTATTAAGCAAAGAGAACTAGATGGTCTGAGACACTTCACTAGATTCATTATCAACTTAATTCTGTTTCAGCACACTCTTACCATGACCTGAAAATAGTATTTTCTAGTATGGAAGCTAGTGTTTAATAACTTTACACACAGTCTACATATTAATGTCTGCTTATACAGTAGAAATGGTTTTTTGCACAGGTCTTTTAAAAAGAGAATGTAAATGTTTTATCAGTGCATACAATTATTCCATCCAGATTATTCTGAGCAGACAAATCCCATTGTTTACGTTTCGTCAAATCACCCACCTCCTGCAAAGCTCTAAGTCTGTTTTCTAAACTTCATTTAAGTAACATGTTAAGTCTACCTGACTCAAACTTACCTCTTCTAAAGAGCTATCTCCCATTTTACCACCACTTTTACCATGAGCTTTAAGTATCTCTCTCAGTCCAGTACCTGCACCATGTCGAACCTAGAAAAGTAAAATAAGCCAATTTTTAAATATCTAGAAACAGAAGATAAAAATCACACTGGGTAACTGAAATAGTACTTCTTTATCCTTAATAGAGACTTTTCAAGTGCTGCAGAGTTAGCGGTACTTAGACTTGTGGGAAAGACTAATATTTTATTAGATCAAATCATATACTTAAATACTAACCTGTCCAAAACCACCCTGTTTTTTTCTTAAGTATCTGCCAGCTTATGGACAGAAGCAATTATGAATTGCTTCTATTTTCTAACACAGAAGATAATGTTATCATATTTGAAGTGACAGAATCATAGAATGGTTAGAGTTGGAAGGGACCTTAAAGATCATCCAGTTCCAACCCCCCTGCCATCAGCAGGGACACCTTCCACTAGATCAGGTTGCTCAAAGCCTCATCCAGCCTGGCCTTAAACACTTCCAGGGAGGGGGCAGCCACAACTTCCTTGGGCAACCTGTTCCAGTGTCTGACCACCCTCACAGTAAAGAATTTATTCCTAATATCTAATCTAAACCTACCGTCTTTCAGTTTAAAGGCACTTCCAGTTTTCATTTAGTATTACCTCACTATAAGATGCTAGTTTTCAGAGAAAGAGCAACTAGAAGAAATTCCTGTTTTAGTATGTTTATAAGCTAAAGAAAAGCAATATTCTAATATTTCTTAAACACTTTATCTTTATATTCTATATTATATTCATATTTTTTTACAACTCTTTCTTAAACAGAGTTTGGATCCCCACTGAATATTCTGGGATCTGCAAAATTAATTTCTAAGAATTACTGTTCTGCATAACTTGCAAACCTGCCTTGCTTGGCTAAATGTTAAAAAATAAGTGGACGAGTGATATGGGAAAGTAAATTATTAGTCTCTTGTATGTTCCCATCGAACATGAACAGCTGAAGACACTAGGAAGAGTTTTGGAAATGACAGAAGACCAGCAGAAAGATGTGCTACAGACACACCTGTTTCTTGTAATTTTGATACATAACTGTGCTAGTAATTGGCTAATCATGAAAAGGTCACTCAATAGATACACAGAAAGTTGCAAAAGGGAAGTTTTGAACTGGGTTTTCATTGAGAGGCCTCTACCTAGGTTAGAGGAGGACTTTTTTTTTTTAATAAGACCATTTCACATACATGCTGTTTGCCAGCAGAAGATTATTGTATTTCATTTCTTCATAGCAACAACAAGAACTGAGTAGTTGGTAGGTCCTCCCTTAACCAGAATACCTCAGATGAAATGCAAGCATACACATCCCCATACGTACAGCTCAGTGGCTGTTGGTAAAAGCTATAATCAAGCCAATAAAAAGCAGAGCGCACTGTCTTAAAATCCTAATTGTTCAAAATAAACCAAGCATTTGCTTATTTGGTCCAAGATTGGTTATGAGCTAGCTTTTACAAGCCAGAAGAGGAAGACTTTGCTAGTTAACTTCTCTGCTTCAGCAAATACAGAACAACAGCAAGACAGACAAATATTTGAAGGAAATACCAGTAGTAGGATTCATCTTGCCTGACCTTCAGCTGCCTATAAGCTAGGCAAGCAGTCTGAACTAGTCATCCAGGCTGCCTCATCACAATGCAAGAGGACGCCAGAGGGCCATTTTATAAACATGTAGTAGTTTGAGGTAGTTTAACCTGTTTTTCATCCAGAACATACCATAATAATGATTCTGTATTGATCTACTTCCTTATTTAAGACACGTGTGCCCTATATCAAATGTACTAAGAGAGCTATGAGAATGTCTATGTTTCAGAAGACAAGAGGACTCTGGCTTCAACTGTAAGCAGCCTGCTTTCAAATAACGTGAGGCTTATCAGCTCAGATGCAGTGATGTGCCACATGAATGTGATTATTCTTTTTCTGGGCCCAAAATAATTGTGCTGGCTGCATATGATCTCTCTCTCTGTATTTCCAAGTTTGAGGTCAGTACGGGCAGAGCCAGTGCGCTATCACTGAAACTGTGCTGTAGATATACCTAAGTATGTTATAGTTGGTGTTAACATTTAATCTTTCAAAAGATCAACATTTTCATCAAAAAAACCTGACAATTGACAAGAGTTATTTCCATCTTCTGCTCAAGGAAGAGAGACCATTGTTAGCTACTTCATATTTTTGCTTGGAATCGATACCAAAGTTTGTGGAAAACAGTATAAGGACTGAATAAAAGGGTGAGCTGAACAGGTTTTGAATCTTGAAAATAAGTTGCCTAGGCAACCAAATACATGGTTTTCATAGCTGGTATTTACTATCATTCTAAAAAAAGTTAAAAGTTCCTTTTTAGAAATGAAGAGAGCAACCAATGATTTATAGCTTACCCCCTGTTTCTAAAGGACTGATTCTTCCCCCTTTTCTACTAACCTAGCATTAGACAAACATGCCACTGCTGTCACCACAGACTTACACAATATTCCTCAAACTCTTGCTGAATCCAAGTCTGTTTTAATTGCTTAACCTTCTGGACCATAGATACACGTGCTTTTATTTTGTCTGAATTTCAGTACTTCCAGAATTCTCACTTATAAAGCTCTTAAGTCCTACACATACAGTTTTTGTGCTTCTGTTAAAGCCTTTTTTTAAACTATAGTTACACCTTAGATACTGCACATATCTTACCTCCCAAGAAGGGTTAAACAGATCATTGCACACCTCTTCACAAAAGCTTTCCAGAGGCCATTCATTTGCCTGAATTTATAAAAAAAATATTAAGATATTAAAAGAGAAAGGGATCAAGCAAACACTTATATTGTACACCACTTAGATAGGCGAAGATAACAAAGACCTCCAAAAGCTTAAGCATTTTTCTTTGCTACTAGACAGAATTGAAAAAAACAAACCACCTTCTTCCACATATCAGAAGCTTTGCTGATTGGCACCAGATCCTCTAAAAAGCTTATTAAGTTTTGCTTGCTAGTTAGTCTGTTTGTTAGTAATCTTCCTCAGTGATTCTTTACATTTATGAACTTTGCCTTTAAAGAACATAATAGGCAAGTCTCAGTTTGAAGTTATACTACATAATCAAATTGGGTCAATTAATCCAGTAATAAATACCATCCTTTTCAAAACACATTCCACATTTTTGAAAACCAGAAGCATATCCACTATCCCAAAATTTCCTACAAGGAAACTGACATGGCTGTGGAAAGGAAATTATGACACCAACATGAGTAAGTTCACACCATCACAAACATAAAGCATTTGAAAGGCTAGCAACCAGCAGCTACTGAGCCTCCAGTTATCAATAATCTCTCAAATTCATCTTCCAATCACTGTTTTGTAAATAAGAATTTCATTACTAAGTTATGTTTGGAAAAATATTTTTGTAGAGTCTAATCAATATAAAGTCTCTTCAAAGAAAATTCTATGTACCATTTGTATTCTGAAATAGCATTTCTTGCCATTTTTCAGCTTCTCAGTCTATTGAAGCAAATGCAAGCTTTTCTAAGACTAAGGTAATTGTTTAAATCTTCAACTACTAAAGATATAACTTAATTCTAAATTAAGCCTAATTAAAGTGAGGCAAAGAATAAATAAAGTGTACATGAACATTTAGATCAAATTATTTCTGGCTCAGTGTAATCCTATCTTATAAGTGTTTAGCACAGTTTTATAGTTTAATACCCAGGTCTGACACCTGTAATCCACCTACTCAGGTTCATTTGGGTCACAAACTGCTACCAATGGATTAAACATGTTTTCTTCCTCAATGCTATACACAGTTTGAAGCTCATGTGCTTCACTACATCTAAAAATAAGCTGACAATGGCATTCTTTACTCCATTTCTCTTAATGTTAAACTGACTAAAGAATCTGGGAGCGTAAAGCAGTTTTGTTTTACATTACTCTGCTAAAAAACTGAATGATCATTCCTGCCAACAGCAGAATAATACATCATACCTCTTCTGGAGCATTTTCGACCAATGTTTTTGAGTCTGTGGCAGGCTGGTTGATGACAACATTTGCAACTTTTCTTCTCTTTTCTTCTGGTTCCCCATCAGTGCTATCATTGCTGAGAAAGAATAAGTATAAGTTTATGAACTGAAAGTATGCGTTAGAGGAAGTAATTACTTCTACACCTGAAGTCTCAGATACAATAAAGTGTGGCAAGAATACAAAACAAAAATGTTTAACACTGTGAAACATGCAAAATAGCTAAGTTTAGAGGTAAAAAAAAAAAATTAAAAAAATATGTGAGGAGACAGCAGAATGTTGTCCCAAACTGGCAATCCTTCTCAGCCTTTTCAAGAAATACAGAAATTCTTAAATAAAATCAAGGAAACAATTTTGTTTACTGCTTGTTATAAACACAATAAGTACAATAATGTGTCTCTAAAAATCAGCAAGGAAGACAGCACATAAGAGAAAGTTATAACTTAAATTTGTAGTCATGGTTTATCTTCTTAAATCCTGCATTTTCATGCACTATTCTCAAACTGTATTTAATAATAGAGACAAACCACAAATTCTAGCTGTAGCATCCCATTATATCAAGATCCCTCTGAAGCTAGGTCCTTAACAAAGCTCTATTAGAAGTACAGCACACAAGTGTTTTACCATCAGCACAATTAGCATAAAAAGATTAAGACAAAGACTGTAGAAAGTTTTTCAACAGATAAATCACAATCCCAGTTTAACTGAAATAAAAGCAAACCAGTTCACTATTATACCTCTTTTCATTAGCTTCCACTGCATCCCTGGATCTTTGCTTTGCAAATAGCTTAGCCATTCTTTTGGCTTTATTCTTTTGTCTACTGCTCATACCAGCTCGAAATTCTGAGTCAATTAACTCAGCAGCTTGAAGAGTCTGAAAGAGAAGTCATTCATTGTCAATTCTTCCTCCAATGAAGGTCCTGAAAAATCCTCAAACCCACATTGCTCTCAACTTCCCCAACCCTCCCTCCATTTCAAACTCAGAGCAACAGTTTGACATCAAATAACATTAACATGGAACTATGAGGCATAAAATTCAGGAAGCCAAAGCTTACTATATTAGACGTTGATCATCATACTTAAACTACAAAGATTATAACTGCAGAAGCACAAATTTGGTAGAATCGGCAGTGTTAGGTTAACAGCTGGACTCTATGATCTTAAGGGTCTTTTCCAACCTAAATGATTCTATGAAATAAAGCAAACCCACTGTATTATTCCTTGCAGTCAAACAGCTCAAGGTTTTACCTACAGGTTGTTTGTTTACTAGTGAAACTGAAGAAGGCGAATAGTCCAGATCCTCATCATTGAAGAGATCTTCAGTATTCATCCCAATGGCAGCACCCATATCTAAGCCAAGTTTCTTTTGTAACAGTTTCCTCTGTCGAGCTATCCTCTCTTTAGGATCAATTTCACCTTAAAAAAAGTTTTTAAAAAAGGGAAGATGTGCTTAGTGAAATAACATAAGAAAGCCAAAAGTTAAAGAATTAAATTGTAATATATTGGCTAATATATCAATACAATCTTTTAAACCAAATCACACTGATTACTAGGAAGACCTTTTCTACTGCTGAAGCTATACTAGTACATAAACTGTCATCAATTTTAAAGCAGAAAATACCTCCCATGAAATTAATTAAATTACATTTGGTCTACAGAAGTAAAAAACCCATCTTCTCTGAATTTTTAGGAAAAGTGCACTTTGAAAGGAGCAAATCAAGACATTAAAAATAAATCCAGCAACTGATTAAAAAACTAGCACTTTTATTGAGCACATACATCCTTGTGGGATCTCTTGAGGTTGGTAGACTGTGTTTTTGGGTTTGGTGGGGTGGGGTTTTTTTTGTTGTTTTGTTTTGGGGTGGTGTTTTTTGTTGTTTTGGTTTTGTTTAAAGTTTCTTTTCCTCCTAAACTTTATCTTCTGCTGGGAAACACAGACCTAAGATTTAATGACCAATAAAACCCCTCAAATGACATTTAATCCAATATCCTGTATTACGCTAGGCTGAATATGAAGTTGTTTTCTTCAGAAACATTCTTCCTTGTACAATGCAACAGACCCAGATATCTCCTTTCCTTCTGCCCAAATGAACTCCTGATGGCAATGCAGGCTGAATCATCGGCATGATTTTCCTAGTGTGCTGGAGTCCATTAACCATCTTATCCTCAAGCTTCATGTGTTAAGCAAAACTCATTTAGGAAGTTAATTGAAGTTATCTCAAGACGGTTATGAAGCTTCGGCACTTTAATTACCAAATACCTAGACTTTGAGAGCACCCATATTTACATTAAAAACCAGAAGGTTTTAGTGCCCAAGTAGAATAAACACTCAAAGTAAACCAAAACTAGTAGTTTGTAGGCCTGTCAGACTTCACTCTCTTTTTACATGTGCAGCATGGAAACCAGTCAGGAGGCTGGGGTTTTTTTGTCAAATATCTGCCCATACACTTGTAAGTAGGACCAATATTGGCAGAACACTGGGGTATACACCAGGTTGAGCAGTAATTAGCAGTTAATTATTTCTATATCCATCAGCCTTTTTTTTAATTGCATTTAACTGACAAGCAGAAAAATAAAAACAACTTCAATTCTCTAGAAAATATTTTCCTTTTACAAGTTCACCTTAGCAAAAAGTATCAAAGACTGCTAATTCCAAAGATTTAACTTGCTTTACATCCATTCACGTTGGCTACTTACTTGAAAAGGACAGTTGCTACAAAATGCAGCAAAGAAAGCAGCCTTTGTACATTTTTCCCATCAGTTAAAAAAAGCTGCAACTAAAGCTATTTTTAGTTTAATTTTCTTTTTTAAAATATTATTTTTTTATTTATTTTCATTAATAAAATTATTTATATGCCATCATAAGACATTGGGATAAATATCTGACTTCTATGAACTAAAGTGTCCTACTCCATCTATTTGATTTCTGAACAGGAAACACTTCATTAGAAGAAATGAAATTTGTACAACACCTTATTAACCTGGCACAAAAGATGGCAAGCAATAAAACAGCAGCAAGGCTTAACAGACAGGATACTGTTTAAGTGTCAGGAGCCATAGGTTCTGTTCCTTGCTGAGTTAGTGATCTTCTGTGTACACTGCACAGAATGCATCACACGCAGGGAACAAGTGAATCAGGGCTATGCAGTCAGAGCAGATTCTTATCTATAGCAACATTTCATTTGTTGCAGAAACTAGAAGATAGACTGGAATTACAGCAGGAGAGTACAGCAATAGCAAAAAAAAAAATAATCTTAGATTAAAATCATTCAATGCCATTGCACTGATATAAACCAACTCTCAGCTAAAAGCTGCAGAAAGATACCAGAAAAGTCACCTGAAAAAACACATCACACAGGCACTGACATTTGACCTTCCAACTTCAACAGTTTTATCACAGTATTTTTCATGCAATCTTTCTATACTTCAAACCTTCAAGCTTTTAAATAAGACACATCCTATTACTATATTTGGGAACACTTTTCATTAAGAAAAAGTGATGATAGTTCCTGCACCTCTTAAAAAAGTCTACAGAAATTCTACAGAAGTCTTTAACATTGCTTTTTCCACTCTTTCAGGTTTCCAACTGTATATGTTTGCCCCCCTGTACAGATACTAATTCTGATAAGAGAAAAAACAAACAATATGCACCCCTTAAAAGTCATTTAACTTGAAAAAGATAATACAAACCAGTTACATCGAGGAATAAGTCCTTCTGTTATTTCCTAGCATTCTGAGAAACCATGCATGACTATACTCATAATACTGCCACAACGAACTTTTCAAATCAGTAAGTTTCCTTATCTGCCAGTAAAATATAAAGATATACCTGATTTATCATCTTGGACTTCAAATTCTGCACCAGCAGATCCAAGAAGAGATGCACCATGTTTTAACAACCGACATATATCAAACCTGTCAAAACGCAACCGATCTGTTGAAGGTGAATCTTCCATAGGACTTTCTGAGCCTGGTTCTAGATAGGATATTGAAAACAATATTAAGGACACTGTCATGAAATTTTTGTTCAAAGTTCCTGGAGAATAAGTAAGATAAAGAGGAAGAAATAATTTTTCTCCTCCAAAGGAATCATGAGACACATAGCATTTTGGTTCACAAAGTGTAAAACTTTCACAAAGACAGTCTGGAAAAGCTCACTTAACATGCTTAATTAAGTAGGAAAAAAAATTAACCTTTTTCTGTTGATAAATTTAGCCTTTTAAAATCTTGGTCACTGACTAGGTCTTCTCTGCACACATTGCAGCCCGTTTACAGTTTAAATGGCAGAGGGCTCACAAATACTGACACAGACAATATTTGTTCCCAACAAGGTATCTTATTTCCTAGTTACGAATTCACATCCAAAGTATTCCCTCCCCTCAACACTCAAGAGATTAGTGTGTTTTGTTGCTCCCAGTCACATACAGCTTAGTATCAAAAAAGACTGGCCATTCCTACATAATCCAGCATGCTCACATCCTGAATTACAAACAGCAGTATAAATACAGTTGTTGGCTACAAGAAATACAGCAGTTAGTTTGGTTTCACCCCACACTCACACTTTATGAAAGTTTGTTCATTTACAGTAGAATGAGTCTAAGTGGACACAGAACACTGTACAAACTAAACACTACTGACTTTTCTTCAGACCTAAGAAAATTTCCTTACACATACATCCGGGGAGATCTTACAGCAGCCTTCCAATACCTGAAGGGGGCCTACAAGAAAGCTGGGGAAGGACTTTTCATAAGGGCAATTAATGACAAAACAAGGGGAAATGGGTTTAAGCTGAAAGAGGGTAGGTTTAGATTAGATATTAGGAAGAAGTTCTTCACTGTGAGAGTGGTCAGACACTGGAACAGGTTGCCCAGAGAAGCTGTGGATGCCCCCTCCCTGGAAGTGTTTAAGGCCAGGCTGGATGAGGCTTTGAGCAACCTGATCTAGTGGAAGGTGTCCCTGCTAATGGCAGGGGGATTGGAACTAGATGATCTTTAAGGTCCCTTCCAATCCAAACCATTCTATGATACACAAATAGAGAAGTGATTTATAGCAAGCCTGAGAACCTAAATGGAACTAGACCACTATAAAACCTGTATTTAACTACTGCATCAAACAATTTAACTGAAATAAATAAACAAATGTCTGCATAGCCACTTAGCCCTGTTAAATGGTACCTTTTTCTCAAACACATGTAACTACCTTTTCAATTTCATATCTGATAGGCAGATATGCAAGAACTGGACAATGCATTTAACACACCATTCGAAACGGCTGCTCTACTCAAAGACTGCCAGGTTGCCCAATTTCCATGTACAAAAGAAGTGCTGTAAGTAATTCTTGGAACCAGACTGGTGAAATTAACTTCTATCCTTGGTAAGATGATAACTATTTATAAACTCTACTAAGTATATGGATAAATGTGATTTACT
>NW_010314714.1:1145-6095 GCF_000700745.2 Antrostomus carolinensis | reverse complement strand
ACTGTAAAGAAGTTTCTTCTCAAGTTTATGTAGAATCTCCTGAGTTCCAGCTTGCACCCATTGCCCCTTGTCCTATCATTGGTTGCCACCAAGAAGAGTCTAGCTCCATCCTCATGACACTCACCCTTTATATATTTATAAACATTAATGAGGTCACTCCTCAGTCTCCTCTTCTCCAAGCTAAAGAGACTCAGCTCTCCCTCAGCCTTTCCTCATAAGGGAAACGTTTCACTCCCTTAATCATCTTGGTGGCTCTGTGCTGGACTCTCTCATAAAGAATATTCATTGAGATGTCCATAGAGGACTTATGTGTAGAGGTTTAGGATCCCTAAAGCTCACCTTATGTATCTATATCCTTGTTCATATCTGATCATACTTATCTCTTTTCATGTCTTAGTTCTGAACACTATGCTGAGCATAACACAGACTTATCAGGAGAGAGGGTCCCCAGCTAGGTTTCTTTTTTTCGTCTTGTTGGAAAAAAAAAATTGGGAAAATGCGTCACATGGAATAGCAAAAACCTGCTCTCTGTAAAACACCAGAAAGCCATTCTTATCTTAGAGACATTCAAGAACAAATACATCTTATGGAAATAAAAAAAATGTAAGATTTGAAACTTAAACCTTTCTACTGGAGAAGGTTTAGCTGCCTCTGAATTTGTATTTAAGTTTATGTATTATAAGCAATACCATTAGGTTTTTTATTAATTTTGCCTGCAAAATGTAAGGTAGCCATTGCTGTTAAAAAAAAAAAAAAAGAGTGAGAAGAATCTTAAATCCCTATTTGTTAGTAATGTTTTATTACACCGCATATAGTATTTATATAAGGGATTAAAAACCGTATTAAACCAGAAATGCCTTCTTAATAACTTTCGCTTTGTGAGCCCTGCCCTGCATTAGTACAATCGATTTTCACATCATTTTCATGCTCCTGCAGTATGTCTACCCTATTTTAAATGCACAGATTTGCTGTAAGGATAGGATATTGTTGCCATCCATAAGACAACAGCTAGATTTATGGGAATGCTGAAATCAGTTTAAAAACTCCTCAAGTCTCTTCCTAGTGTGATCATTTTTTTTCTCCTGTGTCCGAGATCTCTTTAACTGTCCTAAAGTTCTGTCTTGAGTCTGGAAGAGAAGTTCACCATGACGTTGCCACACAGTAACTCATCCATCACTCACAGTATGTTCTGTGAGTACTGATTGCACAATATCATTTTCTCTATGTATTGAGGATCCTTCACTTGTCAGAAACCTTTGAAAGTAGTCAGCTTTCATCAATGGTTCTTGACAACATGGAAAGAATGAGTCACCTGAAGGAAGCATAGGGCATAGCATTTCAAAAGTGATATCTGAAGACTGATTATTCTTTGTCCTTGACACCCTGCCAAGGGCTAGATACACTGAACATTTGGGAAGTAATGGAGCCTACAAATCACTGGTTGCCTACAATCCCACTCAGGCCACAAGAGGATAGCATGCATGACTTCAGTTCAGTTTTTATTACATGTTGTAAAGTTGTGACTGTTCTGATATGTGTTGTCTTTGATGTGCCAAGATTGGGCTCTGACAGGGTGTCTGACCTGACTGAGATCAACAGTGCTCTGTTGAAGCTGAAAAAAAAAAAAGTAAAATGACAACACTATTGTGGGACTTCCTTTAATCAACCACAGAAAATAGCCGTGCCATATGGAAATAAAACATGGGGGTCATATTAGAATCTAGCAATGCTCCTAAGTGAGACGAGTGGAGGTAGGAACATACTGCCAAAGTGTCTTGTGGTGTATGAACCATACACTGTGACATTCCCTTTCTTGTTATAGAAGCCTTTGTCCTTGTGTACTTCCTGCTACTCATTGCTTCAATATTTTAGACCAAAAGAGAAATCACCAAAAGGCTTGGATGAGTATTGAGGATGTTCCCTTGGTGCTGTTTTAATCTCTTTTATAGGAGGATCATTATGCTATGGTTTAGGACTAATCTTCTCTAACATTATAAATGCTAGCAATCAGCTTTTCCTGTTAAGTGAGAATCTGATACCAAGTAAATATTTTTTTTGCCCTCTTCTTAAAAAAAAAAATAAAAAATGTTTTGTTCTGTAAAAGCCAGAGAAGGTAACAATGGTGTTTTCACAGCCATTTGCAATTCTAAATAAAGAAAAAGAGGCCCAACAAGGCCATATTACCCTAAAGCATGCTTCAGATTTTAATTATGGATGTTTATGTATAGAATGCCCACTCATAAATTGAGAGATGAGACCTCTCAGAAAATTACACCATATCCTTTGAACAATATCTGCAAACAATACTATTCCCTAATTGAGTGTCAAAGCTCTTCCAAGTTTGTTGGGTTTGTGTGTGTGTTGGGGAGATTTTTTTGGTAGTGGGGGAAGGGCCACCTTGTGAGAGTGAAAAGTCACCCTGGATCCAAGGCAGGGCCCCCCCAGCTCAGTCTGGGCCAATGAGCACTAGAGAAATGCCTCTGTGAATCCATATTTCTGAGGGGAAGGACTGTCCTGAAAAGAAGTAGGTGAGGTTGAACGTGGAGGAGAGGCCATTGACCTAAACAAAGGACGACCATTAGTCAAAACAAAGGACAGACAGGCAGAGAGAGAGCTTCATTGCCAGAGGAAAAGACAAAGACCCACACCCAGTTCTACCTAATGGAGTAGGAGAAGACAAAGTCCCTGCAGCCCAAGGAGATTCAACAACGGAGCAGAAACCCACATGTAGGCCATGGAGAACTTCATGCTGGAGCAGAGAAGTTGAGCCTGAGGGCAATTGTGACTGGAATTGTGACCCCAAGAGTCACTTGCTGCCAAAGTGGGACTGGACACCCAGAGTAGGGGGTGAGTCTGTAGCCCGTGGACATCCCCATGCCAGAGATGGGAACTTAGCCCAAAGAGATCTGTGACTCCATGGGAAGCTTGCATTGGAACATCTTGTTCCTGTACTTTCATGCGGGGAAGAGTGGCAGAGGTGAACTGACTGAACCCTCATTCCCTGCACCCTGTACCGCTTGGGGTGGAAGGTAGAGAAATCAGGAGCAAAGTGATTTGAGCCTGGGAAGAAGGGAGGGATGGGGGAAAGGTGTTGTAAGACGTGGTTTTTATGTCTAGATGATTTGCAACAAATTAAATTGATTTTTCTTCCCCAAGTTTGTGTCTGTTTTACCTGTGACCATAACTGGTGAGTGAGCCCTCCCTGTCCTTCATTGTTAATCCCGTGCCCCTTTTGTTGTGACTCCTATCCCATCTCACCAGGTGGGGGGAGTGAATGCAGGACCACATGGTCCCACTGTGGGTCAAACCACCACACCATGTTAGATGAAACATCACATTGCAGTTAACATCTGAACCAAATGAGCATGTCTAGAAAATGCCTGTGCATGGAGAATCACAGAGCCATTTTAATGTAGACAGCTGAAGCTGCAGGATGTAAACCAGCATGAATTTAAGAACACATTTTCCTCTGAATATTTTAAGTAAAAGTACATAATTTTTGGAACCACCAAAGTATTCTCAAAGTTATGGTTTTGGGGTTTTGTTTGTTTGTTTGTTTTTTTGTGGGTTTTTTTTTTTCATAAGATAGGACTGATATAAAATAATTTAAAAGGTTCTATAATCTCTGCACTCTCACTACCATTAACCTGTAGTACCATTTAGAAGGAAGCCTTCAGATATTATTTATCTTACTGAGATCTATAAATCTTTACAACTACTTAACAACTGAACTAGTATTTATAGCTCTCTTGTTGAATACAGACAAATACCTCATTCTAATACATAGGAAGGAAAGCAATAATTCACAGATTAAATAGAACCCTTTAGAGTTGCAGATGCTTTTGATCCTGACATAGCATAATGCCCTCTGAAACAATAGAAGTGTTGTGTGAACCAGTTATTTATATTTCTGTAGACTAGAGAAGTTATAAAGTGTTGAGATGGAAATTATTTCCTAACACCCCCTCTATCTTTTGATAAACAAAGTGTGACAAATTCAAGTATATTTTAGCACTGTGGCATTATAGACATAGTTTTTCAGTGACAAAAATTTCCAGTAGTGGCTGTTGGCAAAAATTTCCTAACCTCATCTAGATACCTCCCAAAACCTTATTTTTTAATATGGTATAATACCCAGCATGGTCTGAAACCACTTAATTCTCTGGGTCAGCACAATCTAAAAAATAAAAGATTTGAGAACTTTTCTGTAATATTTATCCTGCATTTTCTTTAATTTAATATCCTTAGTTCCACATTTTTTTCCTTTACAATAACATAATTCCACCTGCTCTTGTAATTACACTTAGTACTTGTACACAGGCAATGTAACATTACTTTGACATAGATAATTAAGGACAATAGATTAAATTAAAATTAAAAAAAATTGAAAGAAGAAAAAAGTATATTGATAAGAAAAGGACCATGCTATAAGTTTGCAATTGATTTGCCATAGCCTCCTAATTTCTTCAAGTAATTAGAAAGTTAAAATGTAAAAAAGTTCCAGAACTAAAGTAACAGAATAAATCAGCATGTAATCTTTCCTCCAAATTAGGTAATAACAATAAAATCAAACAGCTATCTGAATAATACAAAATTAATATTAGTAAGCAAATATCTGTCATGTCTGTAAAAAGATACAGAATTTTTTACTTCAGAGGAAGTAGAATAGTGCATAGTGTGAGGTGAAATGTAACATAACCCACCCAGTTTGTACTTCAGCATTTGAATTTGTTCACAGATGCAGAATCACAGGATTCTCCACAGGAGACTCCACAGCCTCTCTGGGCATCTTTTCTTTTCTTTTCTTTTCTTTTCTTTTCTTTTCTTTTCTTTTCTTTTCTTTTCTTTTCTTTTCTTTTCTTTTCTTTTCTTTTCTTTTCTTTTCTTTCTCAGTAGCTAGAATTGTGTTGTGTTTTGCTTCCAGTCTGGGACTGGCTGTGAGAGACACTG
>NW_010314714.1:0-483 GCF_000700745.2 Antrostomus carolinensis | reverse complement strand
TCTACTATTAACCTGTTCTTATCTCACCCTACAAGCCTCCTTATCCTTGCCCCCCCAGTCCTCTCCGCTATCCCCTGGGGGTGGGGGGTATGTGGGTGAACGGCTGTGTTGGGTGCTAGCCAAGGGCTAGCCCAGTGAAACTATCACAACAACCTGTTTGCTTGGCCACCTTCACAGTAAAAAAGTGTTTCCTTAAGTCTAAGTTGAATGCCTCATACTTTAGTTTGTTCTTTCTCATCCTGTCAGTGAGCACCACTAAGAAGAATCTGGCTCCAACTTTTTTACTCTCACAAATCAGGTATTTATGTGCATGGATAAAATCCCACCTGAGCCTTCTTTTCATCAGGATAAACAATCCCAGCTCTTTCAGCCCCTCTTTGTATGCCAGATGCTACAGTCCCTTAACCACCTGTGCTGCTGTTTGCTACACTTGTTCCAGTACATCCATGTTTCTCTTGTACTGGGGGGCCCAGAACTGAACCC
>NW_010314713.1:10746-21156 GCF_000700745.2 Antrostomus carolinensis | reverse complement strand
GTGCATGGTCTATGTCTTAATTCCATGAGGACAATTCACTAAACATAAATGAAACTTGATTTTTATGAAGTCAGATTGATCTGTTATGGCCTATGTTAGCAAGCCTACATTTTCTCATTTCTCACTTTTATTTCTGTATTTGTTTATGGGTGCAAATGAGATGAACTGAGAGAAGGACTATTTTCCTTGGGCCATAATGACTTTATCCTTCATCAGAATGGCATGTAAAATTCAACGGCAAAGTTTTCTGTTGGTGTGACTTGTCAGCAATTCTTGCTGTTATGACTTTCTGCCCTGACAAGCCCAAACTCACTTTACTTCAACATAGCCATCAATTTTAATTACAGCTACTGTCTTGATCTTCTGGTTCAGAAGCTCTTTGATAGTGATCAGCTTAACCAGCTCAAAACCACACTGATATGTTACATTAATCTGGTTGGAAAACAGACTGCTGAAATCACACGTGGAATCTTACCAGATTAGTTGCTTTGACTATTTTTTTCTAAAATAAGAGGCAACAACTTAACATAATCTCTAAATATGAACAAACTCAAGACAGAACACTTTCTCTACCCCATGCAGGAAAATGCATATTGAGCAATGTATGAACAAATACACTATCTTCACCATGGCAATTAAATCACTTACTTACCAGTTAAGTAAATATAGTCAAAGTTTGTTAGTCCAGGAACAATGCAGTAAACAGCATTGCTGGTTTCTGCTTCTTATCACTGAATCATGAAAAGCGATTGCAAAATCAGACCAGTCTTGCTAAATAAACAAGTAATTCAGAATGGGTATAAAAAGGCTGCTTGAGAGTTTTCTACACAGCAACGTGAATGTTTGGTTTGGTTTTTTTTCTCTTTTCTTCCTAGGTGGAAGATTAGTGACAGCCCTTCCCCAGCCCCAAGACTGAAAAACTTTCCCTTGCATCACCTTACACAGAATATATGTTGATGTATGTAATTCATACCACTGGAATTACACAAAATAGTAAAAGGTGCTAGGGAGAACAGTAGTTACTACCAATTAGGTAGTGTTATCCAGCCATAGTAATGCTTGAGTGTTCGGCCTGCACTACTTCTGTCATGCCACATTGATGGTACAGCAAAAGCCATAAGATCAGGTAAAAATCAATACACTTTTTCAGCTGAGGCCAAGAAGGGAATGAACAATGCAAAAAGGCCAACTGAACTGAAAAAGATTAAATCTGCTTCTGAGGGGTAAGAAGCCTATAAGCTACCTGCTTTCAAAATGTTTATGGAAAAGTGATAGAGAAGAAATGTTTATCTCTTGATTTAAATGTTTTTTCCTTATTACAGAGTTGTTATACCATCTATTATATCCATATGCCTTAGTATCTGTTCCATAGACTGCTTTAATATTAATGGATTATGCTGATTAAAAACTATTTGAAAAAACATTTGCCCTACAGTTTGTGCTCAAAAGAAAAATGAGACCTGTTCATGAAAGGTGAAAAGAATGTAAGAAATTGGTCAAAAATCTGCCTAGCTGTAGTGGTTTTTCCATAAAGCCTTTTTTTTTTCCTTGAGCAATTGTACAACAGAACTTTGATTTCCAAGGATCAAATATCTGTACTGCAAATGCCATTTTTCAACATGTTTAGATGGATAATCTGCTGCAATAGGTTCTAATCCTTATATTTTAAATTTGTTTACCACGTAGTGTGCTGAATTTATACCATAAGCCAGTCAGTCTCAATAAAAATTTCTTTCCTTCTGTGTTGTGGGCTGGGTATGTTACTGGTACGTGGCACCAATAGGCAGCAGAGATTTCAGAAACAGATTGAAGCTCTTACATTTTATAACACTGAAGGCACTAAGATTTCAGAAACTGTGGCATTGATACAGCTCTTCTTTAAGCATAACTTGATACCATCTCAGCTTAAAAGAAAATGTTTCAAAGTCTTTGCATGTTCTATGACTGATCAGTTTATGATGGATTGATATGTTATTATAGGAGACTAGAAGTTGCAGTACTTGCAAACATTCTAATCCTTGTTTGAATTTTTTCAAATTGTTCTTGCTGCTTTCACTTGTCTTCCAGTTTCTGGATCAAATACTGTTAGTTGGTTTCCAGATAGCGGTCAGTTTTACCCGTATATCAGCAGTGCCCTATTTGCCTGCTTCCCCCCTGCCTAGCTTTTCCTTCCTCAGTGCTGCATTTATGGAGTTCTGGCTAACTGGTGCAGTTTTTATTTCTACATTAGATACAATTTCTTAGTTTAGAAGGTACCATTAGGAGGATTTAAGGAGGTCCCTTCATGAAATAGGTTAAAATGTATTTTAAAGCAGCCTTATTCCTGGATAGGAAAGCCACTTACAGCAAATCTTTTTCAAGGTACCAGACTGAAAAAGCAGTAAGATAAATAATATTTTTTAGAGAACAAAGTTTATAAAGAACTGTCTTAATACCAGACCAAAATGAATCTTTAAAATATAGTCCAGGCTGCAGTTACTGATTGCCTCAATTAAAGAAGGTGGAAGGGAAAAGCAGAGACTGAAAATCAGATGATGGCTATCCTGAATATGGCTAGACCAGATGTTCATCACAAATATGCAGAGAATAAAGAAATGAATATACAGGCTTTAGTGAAGGGTCTTCGTGTTAACACTGCTCTTTCTTAAACAGTCTTGCTCTCCTGAATACAAGGATCAGAGACCATCTGCAAAACAGACTAACAAGGTGGTGTTTGTCCTTTGCCAGAGGTCCCAGGCAAGCTATGTGTTGGCAGAGTTTTGCCATAAATTGCTTTCTCTCTTTCCTGTTAAGTGCATAGGCTTGGTGTTTTCTGACAGAGCTTTATATACTCAGAACTTGATGGGTAGTGACATGAAAGGCTTCATATTGCTGTTTTATCAGCTTGATCAAGATTAAGCAACGGAGGTACGAATGCTTACTGCTCCTCCACAAAAACTGTGACTGACTTCCTGGCATCTTCACAGTCTTTGCTTCTGCAGCATTTGTTCCTCCTACTCATTTCCAGGAAATCTGATATTTGAGGTGGTGCTTCTCTTATATGGATTCCAACTATTTTTCTTGGTTATTTATTTAATAATTAATTTATTGCCTTAATTATGAGAATGGTAGCAAGTCTGCAAAGCAGAATTGTTCATGATGTATGTTAATTGTTTAACTTTTGTGTTTTCCTGTATATTCCTGTTTTGTTCATAGAAACTGCGTGGAGGCTAATGCCTGATCCAGAAAAAAATTATAGAATGTGTTTTTCTTCCTGCCAATGTCTTTAATGACATCTATTGTCATTAAGACAATATGTGTCTGAAATGATTCTTATTTGTGAAGGACGTTTTTAAAAGGTAAATCTATAGCACAGGTATTTATATTGTCCTTTGCCGAAAATATGCAATAGGGAGAAATTATATTGATGCAATGAGATCTAAATCTTTGATCACCAAGTGTGATAAAGGCCATGAAAATGGCAGACCAAAAATGGTTTTATGTAGGAAAAAGAACAATGTGTAGATATTCTGAGAATAGCACAGAATACATAGCTTTCTGTATGTTCTTGGATTTAAACTTTTTGAAGGAGAAGGTTGAAGGAAAACATTCTGACTTTTTTTTTTTTTCCCCTCCTTGGTTAAAGCTATTCACTGAATTGTGACCTAATTCACAGCTAGCTTTGACCCTGGAACTGTATTTTCTGTAAGTAAATGAGCTTTGATAAATATTATGCAGGTCTCTGCAAAATCCCATACAAAAGTGTATATAGATAATTCTGCTCTGCCTGGGTTCTTTTAATTTCTAAAATATATGGATGACTGCTAATTTTACAAAACCTAAGAAGAAAAACTAATGCATTGTATGGCTATTTTTGTCCAGGTAATATATTATTTGGGAGAGTATTATTTGATATAATGGGATTTATCATGTCTCATTTATGTAAATGTCAGATCTTTTTTCGTTACGTTGCATAATTTCCCAAACTTTTGGCCTAAACACTATTTGGTTTTATATTGGATATAACTGAATTTAACTGAATTTAAATATTTTTCCTTGCTGAAATGAAATATGAGTGTTCTGTTTTTGCCTGGATTGTAATCCTTTCTCTGCCTGAGGGAATTTGAAGTCTGTGCCCCTTAGTGCTAGGGCACAGAACTCTTTCGTTCTGTATGAATAATTAAGCAACCCCTGCTGCAGGTGCTGCAAGTTGGGAGTCCCTCATCTCAGTAACCAGTACTGAAGGACAGCCTTGGCATCAAGATCCTAACCAGTGATGAAGCACTTTCTCTACCACCAGAGGAAAAGACCAAGCAGCAGCTCCTTTAAACTTTTTACCTCTCTTGACCCCTATGCTCCCCATATTTTCAGCAAATCGGCACTGTCCCTGCATTATCGTGGTGTGGAAGTGACATGGAAACTTCTCTGTCCTAGGGAGGCTTTGCCCCAGCATTTCCCCACTGAGGCACTCCTGTCTACTCTAGTGTCTCCTCCTTCACCCAAATGAAGAGTGAGGGGTGGAGGAAAAGGTCACTGCCAGCACTGGGCATGGTTGTTCTTGGTTCACCCAGCCCCCAGGCTTCCATGATGATGTTGATGTTGAGGACAAACGTGCTTATTTTCTGTGTGTAAATGTTTCAGGTAACACTAAGGCTTTATTTTCTGTCATTGTAAATCATTTTTTGGACTTAAATGACAAATAAGCGACAGATACCTGTGTTGCTATCCAGTAAAATGTCACTTTGGATTATGCCCTAAGTCCTTAGCTCTGCCCACCAATTATATGGTATGTGTAAAATGGACAGACTAACTTGATTTCCTGATGTTATGCATAAATTAATATAAAAACTTAAATATGGAGTATCATTAACAGCCTCTCAATATGCAGTCCTTTATTGTGTTTTATAGTCTCTTGCAGTGCATAATTCAGTAAAGCATTCTATTGTAGCACAGTGAAAACATGTACAGTAACACATTAATATACTCTACTGTAGTCCATTATATTTTAAACATGTGGAATTTTTTCTTTCCCTTTTTGAAATACTTTAGTTTCTGTCATCCCAAAAAACATTAAAAAGTAAAAACCTGACAAAGCTTTAACTGGTATAGTGTTGCAACTGCAAACATTAAAATTTGTGGTAATTAATGGGAAAGCTTTTGTTTATCTTCAAAATTATTTGAAATATCAACAAATTTCCAACCAGTCTTTAAGACGAGAGTGATATATTTCACTTGAGAACATTTGGTCAGTAGATGGAACTAGGGTGCCTGTTTTGTTATTTATCCAAGTTTGCATCTTGCATTCACACCAAAAAGGTGAATAAGGTATTTCGTGTTTAATATAACTTATTTGAAAACTTTCAACAGTCATCAATTCATTTCTACAAATGGAATTCAAAATTTGTGATTAAATGACACTCAAAAGTATGATGTTACTTTGTGAAGATAAATGTTATTTGGAAATTAATAAACCCTGATGATAAAGAGAAGAAAGAATTTGAGATACAAATTGGAAGAAAACCAGCTGGGGAATGTATGTTAAGATTTCAAGTTACAGTTCTTGTAGCAATGAAGTGACTTTGTAAAGCAAACAATTTTAGAGTGCAGTAAGTTTGGTAGTCACATCAAGCTAAATGATAAGAAAGCAAGACTGGAATAATACCAAGAATATTATAATTTGAAAGTAAATCTTGCAGCTCAGTTCCTGTGTTCTCTAGTGCTTACTTTTTATATGAAGAGTTCCTATATAAATCAATTTGTAACATATCTATTTTATGTCATTTGCTCATCCTGACAAAGACTTTCTCACTGAAGTGTCTGCATGTCATGAAAAAGAAACGATGGTTTGTTTACAGAGTCATAATTTTCCTGTAATTGTTGATAAATGGAAAGGTTTTCTAGCATTTACTGTTCTTGGATTGTTTTTCTTTAGATGGGAAATCAGTGTGAAGGGTTTCTAAAATCAGAAGTTTTCATGCAGTGTATCACCTCATGTTTTATTCTGAGGGTAAATAGCTTTTTCAGAAAATGAGCCATTTAGGAAATGTTTCCCTTAACAACAATGATTTGAGGTCGTGCATGCATATACTTGCAAAAAGTCAATGTCAAGCATTTCCTAACTACTTGTCTACTTAGCTATGTTTTTTGTAGTTCATTTCCCGTGAAAGAGTGAAATCATGTTGACATGGAACAAATTCATAATTTACTGACTGTATTCAGATCTGTTGCATAACAAAAAAATCTGTTTTGATGTTTGTACAGGGAAACAAAGGATGTTTATTACTGAAGAGCAATTTCAGTGAGGTGATTTTGCTGGGTAGAGTTAGGTTGTCATGTAAGCACAGTAATTGGAAGAGAGCTGTTGATTTCCTTACAGCAGAAAAGTTGATGAATGCATCTTAAAAAGAGGTGAGGTTTAAATATCAGCTTCCATATTAGATTTCTTTGAATTTTTGACAAATTAAAATTTTATATTTTTCAAAAAGGATATTCAGTCATGAATGGGCAGTAATTGTACAAAATATGGATTACATTATTATGAAGAAAAAATAAAATTTTAAGGCATATTTCCCTGACATGATGGAAGCTTATCACAATGTCTTCTAAATAATGCAGATTACACAGAAGCTGTTGTTTTCTTAATATGTTTGAGGATAAACTGTGATATAACCAGAAATTAACTTTTTAAATAGTATTTTGGAGACATGAACTTAGCCAGTGAGAGAGGTAATCTGTTTTCACAAAACTAGATGTAAGAAGACAGTTGTATCTATGTTTTCATGCAATCATAAGAAAATTTGAAGCATGTTTAATCTTTGAATGGAAAAAACGCAAATAGGTAAATAAAGAGATAACTGCATGAGGTTATTGGAAAAGTGAATAGAGGTTATTATCTGAACTCAGTAATCTGCCAATAATGTGTATGAATATTAAGCTTATGTTCAGTTTATTTTAAAAGTTGAAGATAAAAAGATTACTTTATGTTACTTCAGGCAGGTGAATGCACTTCAAAAAAGCCATTAGAAGTATTCAGATGATTACTGAGATAGTGCTGTCTGGCAATTTGTAGTCTGAGAGAAGAGTAATGAGTTACTAATTTAAAAAAATATAATTACTATTCATGTATCTTGAATTTAATTACGTAAGTATGGATAAAAGTATACTGAAGTTCTTAAAGTGATGTTTTTCTTTAAGGCTGAAATTTCAGCTATGGGAAGGGCAAATGCTTAACTACTTGCCTTTTTTTTTTCTTTTTTCCTTTTTTTTTTTTTTTCAAATTTTGTCTTAGAAATAGTTCTATAAAAATCCCAGGAATTTCTTGTGCATTCACAGTTTTTTTTACTTAGACTTCTGTCAGGACAGTTGGCAGTTCTTTGGACATTGCAAACTCTAGAAGTATTTGCAGAAAACCGTGGAGAACACAAAGGGTTATGAAAGCTCAAGCATCCTCTTTGGTAGTTGTGAGCATCTGAGACTTTACAGTGGCTGTGGAAACCTCTTTCTTTCATAATTTTAAATTCTGCTCAAAAGTTTCTGCTGCCCACTCTCAATACTGTTGTGTTGCTGACAGATTGAATATGTAGGGAGTGTGCAACCTGTGACACACAGATCTGAAAACAGAAGCACTTTGGAATACCGCTCTTAAGCGTAACATTAAATGGTCTGTTGTTTGTATTTAGATAAACATCTTCCCATGTTAATTTTGGTATACGTTACATGTTGTACTTTGCTTAATCTCACATACCACCTTGAGCTGTATGCTTAGTCAAGGACTTAGAAAAGATGGAAGTACTCCTCACCTTCTGTTGAGTCCTATATTTGAACAGCTTTGGAGGGGATGAGAGTACCACAGCTCTCACTGATAGAAAATGAATCTGTGAAAACCAAAATTGAGGATTAAAGCTGACTAATTTTACAAATTTTAAATTCCCATTGGAACCTTTTTTGGGGTTAATTTGAGTAGTCAAGGGGGAAGAGCTGCCTTACCAGACAAACCTTCAAGCTCAATAAAAATGTTGGTACCTGAAAAAAAATCATTTGTGAGAGCAAAACCTGTTGCCTCAATTTAAGAATATTCCATGAAATGTACAGATGATAAACTTTGTGTTACCAGCAAACTCTGATTATAGAAGTCTTTAAATAGTTCATGCATTTACAGTTTTTATTTAATTCCTCCGGATTTTTTTGTTAAGATGCATTTTTCTAACCACCATTTCACCATTGTTTTATTAAATTCCAGATCGTAGGTATTCAACTGCACGGTTTCTGCCCTTGCTTTCTCACATTTTTCTTCAGTGTTTAATTTCCTCCTTTACAGAGTTTGCCTTGTATTATGGAACCTCTAGCTCTACCGGTCAGTAACGGAGTGTCTTGTGGCATTGCTGTGCATCTTGGGACAACGGGACGGCTAAAACCAGGCCAGGCATAGTCTGACGGCAATGTCCATTTGACAGGTCTTGAAGTCACTGATAAGACCGTCTGCTATGTCCAGCAATGAATTTGAGAGAGCCAGCATCAAAGGTTATCAAATGCCTTTGTTTTTTTTGGTAGTTTCATTACTTTTTTGTGTAGTCTTGTGTTAAGAAAAATGGTTTAGATTTTTAGATAAACAGAAGCTTTAACCCATCTTAACTAATGTTTTTTCTTCTGAAGATTGTCATGGAGAGGGGAAAGGTTTTTGAAATGCTTTGCAGCTGAGAGTTGAAATGTTAAGTTAGGTTTTCATTTTAAACCTAAAATATTCTAGTTTTGTTTTCTTTATTAAATGTCTGCAGAAAGATTTACCAGTGGTAGTTGTCATGAGACAAAGCAGATGCACTGAGCTCTTTGAACCACAGTTAACTGCTTAGGACTGGGGAATGACAGGATGTTGCTGGCATCATTGACTCCCTGGGCTTATCTGTTTCATGGTAATTAATACAACATTTTCCATTTAGTTTCCTGTCAGTGCAGTTCTGTTGCCTCAGGCTTCATTTGCCTTGCTGCTCGATGTTGAGAGCAGCTGCAGCCCAGCCCACACCTTTATTGATGGATTTTTTTCTAATCACTAGGAGTTTGTGGGACAGGAAAGGGATTGCAGAAACCTCAGTAATCCTGAGGTGGTTAGAAGAGGTAAATTTGTACTTGAGGCGGAAACTCATTTGCCTGATTTAGCTTCCTTATTTCCCGTGTTCTTGTTTTGCTTGCATCCAACATTCAGATTGAAAGAAAAGGGGCTTGTCACTTTTTTTGTGCATTGCCTTTCTTAGAACCCTTTTAAATCCTGCTGATTATTTACAGTGTATTTCTCTGGCCCTGTAATCTCTCTTCCTACCTATTTCTGTGTTCTTTGTTTAGATTAGAAATCTTGGTCTTCTAAAATGCCTTTATTTCTCCAAAACACCTGTATTTTAATCTAAAAATCTCTCTTGAATTTTTTCCAGTCTTCTAGTTTTATTACACCTACTATGTGTCTGTGAAGACCATTAAATGGTTCCCTCAGGTGTTTGTAGAGTTCCTATTTCTTGGTCATCTTTGCTTGCTTCAAGGAAGATTATGAAACCAGTAGGAATTTGGCTCCTAAGCTCCTGTCTGTTTCAAAATTATGTCTGTGACACCCACTCTTGCAAGCCAAGTCGGGAGCTACCATTGTCTCTGATACCCCGAACTAGATTCTGAGAAGCATAACATGTTGGCACTGTTAGTATAAACTATAATGTTAGGTGAAGAGAATGTGCTTTTATAACTTGAAAACTTCTAAATTTCATAAAACCTTATCTTTGCTCTGAGAGTCGTCATAAGTGGTTTTAGACTGGTGGTGTGTTTCTCTTAAACTTTGACAAAAATGTTTTCATTTTTCTCTTCTCTAAATAGATGCATGAAAATGGATACATGGGAAGAGCTAGAGAAGACGTGCCTGAAATTTTTATGCTTAGGTAATTTAAAACCAGATTTGTTTGAAAAGATTAAAAGTTTTGTGACTTGAGCAGAAAAAGATTGGATCATTGTATCACAACAGTGTATACTGTGAAAACAATGTCTTTCAGTAATGGCTAATAGTTCTTAGGCAATAATATATTGCTGGCATAATACCAAGGCAACAAGCATAGCTTTCCAATTAGATTAAAACATAGATGCCTTATTCTAGCATATTTTTTTGCATTATTTATGAAAAATAGATTATTTGAACATTGCACTACCTTTCAAGTTTTCCATAATTCTTCCATTTCTGAAGAGACAGCTCTAAGCTAGGTCATATAAACATATCAAGCTGATTGCATACTGAATAATTGCTCTGCCTACTTGAATATGATGCTTCTTTGAGCTGTCTTTCTGTTGTAGGTTTCTGTATTGAACTTAATGCGTTGTGGGTCAAGCCAAATAAATGGATTTGTGAAAGGCATACAGTTAATTATGTTTTCCACAACAGTCTTTATGCAGAACATAGCCTTT
>NW_010314713.1:0-10710 GCF_000700745.2 Antrostomus carolinensis | reverse complement strand
AAATATCAAACCATCATGCAGGTATCAGAATACAAACCAGTAGCTATGATGAACACATTTTCTGACATCTGCTGATTATTTTAGCTTGTAGTAGTAGATTTGATTGGCTTGTAGTTCACACCAGTAGTTAGCTTCATGAAAAGAAAGTTCTTGTATAAGAGTCTGAAAGTTCTGAAGACTGAAGAAAATGTAATTTCTAAAAAAAAATCCCACAAACATTTTTCAAATCACAGTTAAGCCCCATGGGCAGATACTGAACTTTTGTTACTCTCCCTGTGGGGAGAATGTGATGAATGTGATTATAACCCATGCTATTTCACCTTAGACTCCTTAGAAACCTCTGTTGCCTCAGCTGTTGAAATCCACCAACAGCCTTGAGATGGTAAAAGTGCTTTCTGTAATAAAAACAGTAACATAAGCAAAGCTTGAACTTCTTTATTTCAGTAGCATTTTTCCAACCTAAAGCTTATGTCAATTAAATGACAATTCAAACCTTTAATTAATTATTAAACATAAGTAATGTGACTAGTACCAATATTAGGGGTAATTACATAGCTTTATATTACAGGTTTTTGAATATTTGTCTAAAAAGTTTGTTTCAACTTGTCATGGATATTTATGTTCACAGCCCATAACTACGTTGTAGGAGTGAGTGTGGGGAAAAGCTGTAGGCTTCTGTAATTGTGTAGGAACAGTAAGCGTGATCACTGAGACCAGATTGGGATCTTGTGTTTTCAAGGTCAGTTAAGGCTTTTGGCACATGCAGTGCCCTTTTTGTTTTCCCTTGGGAATGAACATAGAGGTGGGAATGGACATCGGGGAACTCTGAACTCGGTTTCACCTTCTGTGAAGTTTTAAGTGCATGCACTTGCCTGTTCTGCTGTTGGCTAACTTAACAAATGGATGTGCTAGTTGTTTGTGCTGAATTATCAGCCATAAATTTAATAGCATTGAATAGCACTGTTGGTGCAGTAAAATTAGCAATGGAACACAAAGTTAACATTATTGTCTGCGTTGAGAAGATCACGACTATTCAAATCTTGCACTACCCTCACTCCCGAATGTATCTGCAGGCTGAAGGAGTTACCATTTTGTTTTGTGTTCTGTGCTACATTTGCAAGGTTATGTGTGCAAGCATTAAGCTGAAACCTTTAGCTCAGCTTCCTTTACAGAGTGTCATTTATAATGGGACAAACACATGACCAGAATACTACTAGTTGGCATTGATGGTGATTCTGCCTGTCTGCTGATTTACTTTCTGAAAGCTGTCACATTACTTCATGGAGGCCAGTGTATTATCATTGTTGATCACTACTCAGTTTTGTTGAATTTTAAAACAATCTGATACACAGACAAATATTCTCACAGCTTAAATAGTATTCCACTCTAATTATTGTCTTGAGTACAAATATTAGAAATCATACTTTATGCAGCAAGGGAACAGAAAACCTTGTATGTTAGACGTGAACCTTAACATGGCACAATGATACCTGCAAAGTAGAGGTCTTGGACATTGTTAGTTTATTCAGTAAAATGCTTTCTTTGCTTTTGAGCTATCTGAATAGACCATTACACTGATGAGCAATCCAGGGCACTTATTAACATGCTGATCTGAAAGGAACATGGTGGAACATGATGGAAAGGGAAGATCAAGGTCTGTGTAAAACCTCATAAGCTTTACTTTATGAGCTGCTTCATTTTTTTTTTCTAGTTGATACAAACAAACAAAAAAACTCAGCGTGTATCTGGGCATCTTTTATTGCAGTGTTAGCCTTGCCTTCCAGCTATGGGGAGATAGATACAACTCCATGCTGAAGGTGCAATACTAACCCATGCACTAAGGCAGATAGGACCAATTTTATTCAGCCTGTACACTGGGAAAGAAAATCTATGTGTATCAGAGAAAGCTAAGGAGAACTTTAGGACATGGCTCATGGGCAGGAAATAGGAATCACTTCCCCAGTTCTCCAGTTCACTCTAAAGGGCTGGACATAGACATACATTTTGCAGCCAAGCAGTTTGTTTGTGTTTGATCATTAGGTTTTTTTTGTGTAATGGGAAATGTACTATAAATTTGCTTTATTCCTTTTGACTTGAAATTTCATCTTCTCCATTCATATATGCAGATGGCAACAGTTCTAGATCAAGTTTTTTTCAACTGAGTGTTTAATTCTTTCCCTTGAGATATGAGTAGAAAATGGATATAAGATAAAGTTTAATTCTTTATCTTTCTGTGCTAAAGTTGGCAAAGAATGTTCATTTAATCAGGTATTTTAAAATGCTATGGTATAGTATAAGGCTTATATTGGTCTAGGTCTGCATTAAGAACCCTGTCACATGTTCTAAAAAAAATTTCAGTGCTTAACATTTTATTTCAGTGGGAGCTAGACATCCAAGGCACTGAGATCCAAGTGCTTTTAAGCATCTGACTTCTTATGATGCTCCTCTTACTGATTCTGCCATTAACACTGCCTTTCCTTTATCTAGATTTGGCTGTAAAAACATAGAGATAGAAAGAGATATTTGAAAAAATGCTAAGATGCAAATGATAATGATGAGGAAAGCTGTTTTGAAGTGTTAGCCACTCATATTCTGGGAAAGCCATTTTTTACCTTTTTGCAGATGTGTGATCTCTTTTTTGGAATTTGAGATTTATTTTTCTTTGTTTGGTTCTTTTTTGAAACTAAGAACAATAAGCATACTTTTACAGTATGTAAACTTTTTCCTTAAAGGACTGAGAAAATTTATTTTTATTTATTATAAGATGATAATGCATTTTAACCTTTCTTAGAGTATTAATTCTCCAGGAGAAAGCAACAGATTTATTTTGATGAAAAGAATTTCTTCAAAATATGAGGGACATAATAATAACAACTAAAAGAATATTATTTCTATATACTCAGCTTTTGCATGTTTATATTTACCTGCAGTTACATGTTTTTGAATATCCAGTGATACTGTTGGCATTGAATAAGTTAGAAGGGGTTTGTTCATCTATCTGTAGTTGAAGAACTTCTAGAAATAACAAGAGATTTCTTTGTGCTATTCCAGGAGAGAAAACAGTCCATATGGTCTTTACAAGGCTTGACTGACTCAAAGGACTGATGATTCATATTTCTATAAAGAGTTTGGAAATGGTATGGATTTATTGATCCATGGCTGAAACCTCCACTCCTCAAATAGGAAAAAACATCCGTGTTTTGTGACTCTAGGGTTAAGGTTTCATTATTTTCTGAGTTCAAAAACCTTATCCAAACCACACCCACGTGCATGTGATTAATTGGCTTGTTGCACACTACCAGTGCTTTTTGTGTTGCCAGAGAGACCTTTTCATTGACTGGGAAACAGAAAGATATGATTTGAAGAAGGAAAACGATTTAGGAGGAACCTCTTTCTCTCCAATGTCAACATCAAAATCATGAAGAATCTTCTAATGGGGAAAGGATTTAGAGTGTTATGTTTAATTTTTACTTGCTTACTGAATTCAGTATTTTGAGAAGGAACAGTTCACTCCATAAGAATTTTCTTTGGACATCTCAATTCCACCTTGCAGTCTGAATTCCAGCTACAGTTTCTAACAGCAGTTTTACTTTTCCTAGGACTCCTTATTTCTCCTTTGCTCAAAACTGTTACAGTTTGGTTATTATGTAAATAGTTGCTGAGGTGGAATTTTGTTAGAGATGTATTAAACTACATGGGAGAAAAAGTTTTCCTCCTCCTCCCTCTCTGCTGGTTTTGCATAAAGTGTTTAAAATCCCACTAAACTTCTCTGAGGCTGCAGGAATTACCAGAGACTTCCTTAGCAAAAAGTTGATCTGAGACAAGCCTACATCTTTTCTATCAGGCTGCTTAGTTGGAATAAAGTATGAGAATCAGCTGAAGACTGCAGGATAAAGATAAGAGGAGACTGATATAAAAAGATATTTAGACCTAATCTATACTGGCTGTAGATGCAGTTCACTTTTGCCAAAAGATACTTTTTCCACATTGCTTAAATAACTAAGTTACTTGTCTAAATACACCATTAAAAATGGCTGCACTGAAAAGCAGAGGAACTGTAGAGTTCTTCTCTTCCTTTCCAACTTCTTTGGGTTCAGGTGCTTGGTTTTCTTCACTTATAACTTGGAGGGGAGAGGAAGGAAGGGCCAGACAGTTGTTCTTAGGTCTCAGCTTGACACAGAATTCAGGACGTGGTGATTGGATCCACAGTATGGTCATAGTCAGGATTTGCCCCGAGGACTTCTACTGGCATATAAATATTTGAGTACTTTCACACAGATGTTATGCCAAAACTTTCACCAGTACAGTAAACATAATTCCAAGTCCTGAGCATGAAGGTGGATAACTAATGCTTTATATGTAGATGAAAAAAGAGCAAGACTGGAAATAATTGTACTGATGACTAAATAATCTAACATTGCCATATGGTATTTAATAAGCAAACAACAACAAAAAAATCCTTTCACTAGAAATAGATTCCTAAAAAACATGATAAATGAGCATTTGTTTTTTTTCAGTTTGTTACTGAGCCGGGGCCATGCAGTATCCATATAGTACTAGAAGGTGCTGACAAAGAGCAATAATCAAGTTATGTATTTTCCTAACCAATTGCAGGATCTAAAATAGGTTTTTTTGGAGGGAAAAAAACCCCAGACAAACAACCAACAATATATGCAGAAAGGCTTCCATATAAGCACACCTTTCTTACTGTAATATCAGTACTACCTCCTTTAAACAGTCTATGATGATGAGCTGATTACCAAAATGTCATGAGCCTCATTTAAAAACCAGGCATTTTAAATTGGATGGCTTTCAGCTGTCTTCCATAGCTATTATTGCCAAGTAACTTTCCCAGTGTGCTATTTCCACATGCTTACTTATGCAGGCAGAAGCTTTTCGTGAAGCTGTGAGCAGCTTTGCTAAGTATAGGAAGCTGAGAGTGTAGGTCAGAAAATGTCTATTTGAATAATAAAATAAAAACATGCCCAAGATGTGCACTTTCTTGAATGAGTGTATGTTATTCTCTCCTGGTACCTCTACAGTGGGGGTGTGGGGAAGAAGAAAATAAAGCATTTTTCATTTAGGACATTCATTTAAAAATACATTGAGAGGTTTCTCTGAACAGGTTGCATAAATACTCCTAATCTTCTAGGGCTTCATTTTATCCTGGAGCCTCTTTTGGAGAGTCAGATGTAATTCTTTGATTTCTCTTTGCTTAAGTGTTCCAGTCATCGTAGTTTGATTTTTTGCCAGAATGGATGAAAGGTTTATATTCTTTAAGATGTGCTGAACAGCTGCTTGAAGCATGACTAACTAAAAAAACCCCAAAACAACGACAAAAAATCCACCACAAAAACAAAACACAAAAAACCTACAGTGGATTAAGTAAGAGCTAGATTTCAAATATTTTAATCTTGCAAATAAGAAGGAAGAGTGGTTCACAGCTGAGCGCTGAATTCTCTGTAGCAAGCAAGCAGGTTCAGTCTACTTTATCAGTATGATGACTGGAATGCCTACCCCTGCAGCACTCCATTCTATATCCGTTTACACAGTAACTCCTTGCTCCCTGCCATGTCTTTCTGTGATGAGTTTTCATGCTGAATTTGAACATGAAGAAAATATTTCTTTAGCAAACTATAAACAAACTGAATATTCTTTCTGGTTCTTCACTACTGGAATATTTAACATTTTTTGGTTTAAACAGGTACTTTGCTGTTTGTCTTTTCCTAATTTACAGGGTTTGTGTTAGCAGACCAGGTTTTTCATAGCCTCAGTTTTGTCAAAGCAAGTGCATCTGTCTTGTTGGAAAATACTTTCATCTTAAGATTTAAAAACTTTGCTCTATTCCAGCACAGTATTTTCATACACTGGATCCAATTCTTCCTCCTCTCAAGCGCTTTTATCATAGTTGTCACTAGCAACAGAAACCATGGTCTTTAATCAATGCTTCTAACACTGCTGTGTGGTAAGTAGCTGGAATGGGCGTATGATTTAGAAATTAGTAACTCGAGCAAATATGATAAATGAACTGCTGATCTCTAAATCTTTATTGGCAAGTGTACAAGTCTTAATTGAGAAGGGATGAGCAGGAGCACATTAAATGTGAATTACTGTCAAAGTTCAGTCTGAACTTGAAACCGAACTCAGTAGTCTTTAATATTCCAAAAATACTTCTCATTTCCATGCCCTTTTATATATTTTTTTTTTTCTTGTGATATAAAGCTTGTTGAGCTTTGGGGCAGCAAAGAGGCAGTGTAAGTATCCAGAAACTAGGAAATATAGAAATGAAAATTAGTTCAGCATTAGGATAGTGTTGAAGTACAAATCTTAAAGTGTTCGGCAAACAGAATAGGAGTTCACTTTCTGCACTGATAGTTACATTTGAATGGCCAGAATTAAAAAAAGAAAGTGTAACACCCCCTCCATACTTCATCTGATGCTTTATTTAATGAAGAACTTGAATTTTCTCCTGAAAGGACAATTTCTAAAACTGACTTTCCTACTGTAGTGTAAGTTTCACAAGTATCACAGAGATGCTGTTAAAAGAATATGCTAAGAGAGGAAATAATTTGTCTTCATTTTGCAGAGAAGAAAAAGAGGTGCAGAGAGATTTAAAGCTAAAATTGTCACATGTTCTCTAATGTCATATGCTCTTTTAAATGCCCAAAGTACTTGGAATGATTTCATTTTTTATTATGAAAATAGACTTCCCAGTGTCTTCAGCTGTACCTTTTTTTATGATCAGCATTTCTGTGAGTCTGGATCTCAACAGATGCATGCACAGACTATTTGGTGATCAACTGTGAGAAGTTTTAGTTTGCTTAAACGGGGAACTTCAGGACTGAGGAGGTAAAGATCAAACCAGTCAGGTCTCCCACGAAGGCATTGAACTGCCTTAACCATAAGACCATCCTGTTTCCTGCGGTCCTGGGACTCATTTGGTACAGACCTTTCCAAGTCCTGTAACCAAGGGTGCAGGCTTCCCACAGACAGAAGACTGCTTCAGTGGGTGACTCCCAGGAGAGGAATTTTTCCATCTTGTGCATGAAAGAAATCAGGCTTCATCTGGAATGAAGGGGATGTGCAGAAAACCTGAATGATAGTGCATTAGAGTTGAACGAAAGAGTAGGGAGAGTAGAAGTTGCAAGATATTGAAGCAGAGATGCAACGTGAAAAAAGACTGTTTAAAGTTTGGCAGTGTTTTTTATTGAAGTAAAAAGAGATGTTTCAGCTAGCAAAGTGTAGCAGCCTTCTTGCTGTTTATCCTGATGTCTTCTAATCTTAGCTCTCAAAAGCAGCCAAACATTTTTTGTTTTGTTTTACATAATTGTGTTGTCAAAGGTCATGAGGTCAACCCAGGTGTCCTACATTTTAGTCCAGAGTTCTGTCCGATGGATCACAGTTGGAAACCACATACAGAAGATTATTTGCCTGTCTACTAAACAGTATTTGGGCTGGTTTCTAAACTCTGATGAAGCTTAGTTGTAAAAGCCTTACTGCAGCCCAGTAATGCTATGCTGTTGCTCCAGGCTTAATTATTGATTTCATATAATGCTAGTAAGTTTCTGTAAACTTTTTTAAAAAATTAAGTTTTTGCTGCATAATACACTCTTTCTCTGTAAGTTAGTTAAGAACAAATTATAAAATAGATGCATATTTAGTGTACATGGACAGTTCCAGGTCACAATTAATATACTTGCATGCTTCTTGAGCAACAATCAAGTTGAGAGCCTGAAATCACTAAAGAGGCATATTCTTTTCAAAACTCAGATGAAGAGATAAATTAGCACTGTCGCTTGATTAGTGCTCTCATTTGTTTGACTTTCAACACTGAATTGCAATAAATGAGGTGACACAAAGAGAATAGTGCATTGTAGTCGCTGTCTTTGCAGTGTCTAACTTTATGCGATCGTATAGCAATGCTCTGACAGCCAAGGAATTCTGCAGTGTAATTCAGATGTTATAATTGATATGAGTTCATTGTTTCTTCTTATTGCCAGGCCTTTCAAAATCAATGCTAAAACGTTTTGGCAAGAATTTCCACAGTAATTGGGGTATTGTGTTTCTGTTAAAGCGCAGTTTAGTGAAGTATTCCTCTAAAGAAAACACCTTCAGTCTGTTCTGATGTGTACATGAACTTATTCAAGTGCACATGAGGAGAAAAATCCTGTCAGCCAGCTCTGAGTGCCGTGGTATGCTTTGAGTTTGCAATCTATCTGTCTGGAAAAAAAATTCCTAGTTCATTTTGCATTTTCACTGTACTTAATTCTACATGTAGCACCTGTATAAACAGCCTTTAAAAGAATACCTAAACTCTCTATCGCAGAGTCATTGAGAGCATAATCTTGACCTCCCTGGCAGCTTGTTTATCCAAATGAAGTAACAATAAGAAGCACAGCCCATCCCCTGGAACTGGCTCATCTGTGGGCAGTTCCAACCAACGGACATTGCCAGCTATCCTGTGAGGAAAAATGAAAGAAGGTGGCTGCTTGCAGTAGTTCATTTTACACCAGATCCATTGCATTTAATTGCTGTCAATAGTAGTGCAACCTAGAATTTTACTGCTGGTTTTTACATCAGGTTTGAACCAAGGGGTTGCAATGTCTGATATGCCTTGCTACAAGGATGTGCAGTGAAGGTGTTGCCAGAAGCCCTCCTGTTCCTTGTATTAGTGTCAATTTTCTCTTCAAGTCTAAGTCTTCCTCATATACGGGAACTTGGTCCATAAATTTCTTGAGCTCCCTGGCTGGAAACAGTAGACCCTAGTCTTGGTGCCATAGTGGAAACTTCTTCATTCCTGTGTAAGACTCAAATGCATGACATGATCTTATTTCAGCAGAAAAGTATTACTGAAGGTGTATAAGGATCTACCATCTTCTACAATTACCTTTTCACTAGCACTAAAATAGGCAACATCTTTTGGTTTTATTTCTGTGGTGAGGGATTCTTATCTTCCCACTATTTTGCAGCCCTTAACATTGCTCCTAAGTCTGCAAAGCTAATAGAAGATTTATCCCACATCAGGACGTGGTTACTTTTAACTCCAACCCCAGTTGTTCTAGCCTGGATCTCTTGTCTTCTCAACAGAAACATTACTTGCATACTGGCTTAGTGTAACAGTGTAAGACACTAGTTCTTCTGCTTTTTTTTTCTTTCTCTATTTTTTTTTTCCCTTGGTTTCTTGTATCTGCTCTTGTTTAGCAGGATACTTGTCCCTTCTCTTCTCACTTTTTAATAGCAAGAAGGGCTATTTTTAAAAGAGAATCTGTAACGTGCAGAAACAGTTGCCTGCAATTTGCAATTAAAGCAGAATTTGTTCCATTCCTCTGTCTCATCTGTGAATAGGTCTAACTTGCATCATAGAACCATCATGCATGTGTAATTGAAATCTAACTTGATCAGAAGAGCACTGTTAAGTTTTATATTCCACTCAGATTTTGTAAAGAGATCATAGCAGTAGTAAAATTGTAGTTTCAAAAGCTAAATGTAAGAGTTATTAATCCATTTTGTATATTTCAGTATGGAGATAAAGTAAACATCCATGGTTACAGTTCTACTTTGATTTTCATTAGCTGTGATGAGATCTCTTTCACGTTAACCAAATTAAATTTTCTGTCTACTTGAAATAGCTTCTTGCAAGTTTGGGGCAGACATGATTTCTTACCAGTCTAATTTACATATTTTTAAAAGAATTTGCAACAGATGCTATGTTGTTGATTCTTCAGGTGGCATGATAAATTGAAATTTGTGACTTAGAATAGTTGTATATCTAATTTTAAAATTCATGCTGTTTCCCAGAAATTTTTAAAGTTTATTCTGAATAATCTTTTAATGTAACCAAGAACACTCATCCCCCTGCCCTGCATTTGCACACTTATCTGTTAAAAGGACAGATTAAAAAATTGAAATGTTCATAGCATGATGTGAAATTCTTTTGCTATTTTCATTCTTGTCATGTCATTAATATATTGTGGTTCCATTCCTTCCTGAAAAAACTTACTTTTACAAAAGTACTTGTACAACTTGTATAATGACAAGAGGGCTATTCAGCTAGGAAATGCAATCTTTCGGATTCCTTCATTTCAAAGGAATGAAATTTACTGGCCACCCAAATGTCAGGCTTCTGTTGTAGGTTGTCTGTAGTTTATTTATCAAGGAGTACTGGAATGGTACAGCATTTAGCTCCAGGGTTTTTAGTCTCAGAACAATTTGTGTATGTGCACACAGTGATTAAGTCTTTAAGAGAGAAATGACAGAGCATATTGAACACTATAATCACTTAAGCTTCAGTAGCAGTTGTATTTTAGGGCGAAGAAAAAGATGTCCTACTTAATTCAGAATGGTGTTGAGAACTAATTTTTACAACAGCTGATTAAGAATTCCATTCTAGATTAACACACTGAAGTCATACCTCAGATTTTAGATCCTTAATATGCTGCTGTCTGTGAGTTAAGCCTAAAATATAGTATTGGGTTTGCGTGGCCAGGTTTTGGTAGTTGGGGGACATATGGGTGGCTTCTGTGAGAAGCTGCCAGAAGCTTCCCCCATGTCTGACACAGCCAATACCAGCCGGCTCCAAGATGGACCCACCGCTGGCCAAGGCCGAGCCTGTCAGCGATGGTGATAGCACCTCTGGGATAACATATTTAAGAAGGGGAAATGCTGCTGGGCAAAGGCGATTTCAGCTGGAGAGAGGAGTGAGAAGATGTA
>NW_010314712.1:0-3594 GCF_000700745.2 Antrostomus carolinensis | reverse complement strand
CAGCTGGTGGGTTTGCCGGGGCCCTTCGGCAGCCGGTGGAGGCTGGAATGCACAAGGGCAAGGAGAGCGCAGCCTCAGCAGGCTCCTGCCGCCTCTCCAGAGCCCCGGGCCTGGCGCTTGGGCACCGCTGGGTGGTTGCTGAGCAGGGCACGGCTGTGTGCAGCTGGTTATCTCTAGCAGGGGAGGAGGAGAGCTCGCTAGCAGTGTCAGGGTCTGATCACAGTGCAGTTTAGCTGCCGCTTCTGAGTCAGCTTGATCACTTTGCCAAGAGCCCCTGATCCAGCAGCCTGTGTAGCGGTTTGTGGCAGAGTTCTTTTCACTTAACAAAGCCCCACTGGGGACCTCTTCACGGCTCTCCATCTGAGAGCTGAAGGAAGTAAAATTGAGCTTCCCCTATAACAAGCTCCCTTTATATGTTACGGTGCTGGTGTTGACTTTTGCTCACAGCATCATTTCACTGCTACATCTCTACTGCCCTTCAAAGGAATCGGGTGTTTGCTTTCTTCTGCCCTGACCCTTGGTTTCCATCAGCCTGCAAAGGATGCCTGGCAGGTGGTAATGAGAACTCCTTAGTCCCACTGAAACTAGCTCTTGCAGAGGTGCTTTGAAAGCAGCTGGTTTTATTTTGCAGGCCTCATAGGAATACAGTTAAACATGTTGCAGCAATACCTGTGTTCATCTGGGTGCTGCTTGTCAGAAGGTTTTGCTGCCTCAGTTCCTTGAATGTTTCAGGCTACATTGATCATTGATGGGGTAAAGGTGAAGGAGCTGTAGCTGTCAGTCTTTGGACTCTAGTGGCAGGGGAGAAGAGCAGGGACTATCTGCACGTTCCTCCAGTGACACGAACCAGATATGAAAAAGCTGCTCGCCTGTTAGGGTTTGCAATCTGTTCTGAGAGAAGACTGTAGCACGAGATCTGGCCTTGAACTGTTGCTGGGACAAGATTTCCTCCCTTAGTTCTTCCATGGAAATGCCAGTGTCTGGTCAGAGGTTATTTTGCTCTGCAGGCTGCTGTGAAGCTCTCTCGTAGATCACTGCAAAATGGAGTGAACTCAGGAGAAAAAAATACATACATCAGCCTGTGTGTGTTGTGAGCCCTGGTTCCAGCGCCTGCCCCTGGGAGGGTTCCTGAAATAGTCACTTGAGGGGGAGGGAATGGCTGGTTCTGAGTAGCCTGGCAAGTGCTTGCTTGATTCTGAAGGGCTTCGATGCTTGTGCTCTGTCCTGAATTAAGAAGCTGGGTGTTCTCGTGATGCTGCTCTCTCAGGAGGCTCGGTTTTCTAAATGCAGCTTCAGGTTTCAATTATGTGTTGAAATACTGTCTGGCTTCCAAAGCAACCTGCAGATTAACTACTGCTCTTCGTTACAGACAAACCTCCCAATCTTCAAATTGAAGGAGTCGTGTGTGAGGAGACGATACAGCGACTTTGAGTGGCTGAAGAATGAGCTGGAACGTGACAGTAAGGTGAGGCCTGGCTCAGACCTGCCCATTCCTGAAACCAGGACATATGGGAACAGTTGTAGTGATAATCTTGAGCTGCCCAGAAGAGAGACTGTGCTGGTGGGCAGCTGTTGGGGCTTGATCTGTATCCATGTATTGGGGCTGGAGATGAGTGACAAATGGCAAAGGATGCCTGCTTGCAGGTGGCTGTTCTGCTGACAGGGTGATTCTCTGCTTTCAGATTGTAGTGCCACCGCTGCCTGGAAAAGCTTTGAAACGACAGCTGCCCTTCCGAGGAGATGAAGGCATCTTTGAGGAGTCCTTCATTGAGGAGCGGAGACAGGGACTAGAACAGTTTATTAACAAGTAAGCTTGATGTCCTGGGTTTGCTGTGTGCAGCCTTCCCGGCTGCTGCTGGTAGAAGAGGGCTGTGGGTTGGCTGGGAGGGAGTCTTGGTGTGCTGCACGCAGGTGAAATGCTAAAGGATGGTGCCTGCAGCCAGGTAACGAAGCCGCGGCTCTGAAGCAAGTCCTGCCTGGAGTGTGGGTTGTATTCAGCGCTCTCTTCTGAGAGAGAAGCAAGTCCTGGCAGAACAGCTGAGCTGCAGAGACCCACTGACAGGGTAGTGTTTGTTCGGGATGCTCGTGCCCTGCTGCAGGGTGTGGTGTGGGAGGGAAGGAACAGCCTGTGCTCAAGCACCTCTTGCTGGCCCTGTTGTCTGGTGACCTGCGATCTGGTGACCTCGGCCTGAGCGCGGAGGGGTTGTGCTTGCAGCCGGCTGCCCATCAGCGAGGAGATCTGCTGTGCGCACTCCCTGCAGAGGATGGAGGTGTGGGGGTCTCAGTGGAGGCTGTGCTAACCTCCACATCTGATTTTCTTCCAGAATTGCTGGACACCCACTGGCACAGAACGAGCGCTGCTTACATATGTTCCTGCAAGAGGAGACTATCGATAGGAATTACGTCCCAGGGAAAGTGCGCCAGTAGGAGCACCTGGCACCGTCTTCCTCCATTCCACCCTCCCTCCTGCAAAAATGACATTTATTTTTACACTAAATCTGTCTTCTCTGAACCAGCTTTTCCTCTCTTGAACCTCCCAGTTTGTTCAGTATTTTCCTCTTTTGTAACTGGCAGCAGCTTGTTCTACTGGGCTATGGTCTTGGCCAAAAGATATGAAGATTTATGCAAGTGAGCGTGTTGTCCCACACCGAGGGGCAGACGTGGATAGGTGTGGAGCAGGAACTTGCTTATGGTGTAGGAGCTGCCTCTCTCCCTGTACAGGAAGGTATGAGATGACCTTCACTCCCCTGTCCGTGCAGCCCCAAGCATCTCCGCAGGAGACTCTGAAGAATAGCAGTTGTCATGTTGGTCAGTGATCGCATCAGGTATTAGAGTTTTAGTAAGGCTTATCCGAAACAGTGAGTAGGTGCCTGGGTGTGTTGGTCTCTCGTCCACCCCATTCACCCTGCATGAAACCCCCGTTCTTCACTGTCTGGAAGTGCTGAGACCCGAGACCTACTCTCTAACCCTGCTCTCAGCCTCCTGCATTACAGACCCGTTTGGTGTATTCGTGTTAATCCCCCTCCTTTCTCATGCGCTGCTGGCAGCTCGAGGGGTTTCCACGACACGTGTGCTCTCATGATGCTCTGCATGGGCAGTTGGGCGCGTGGAAGCTGGGATAGCCTGGGCTGTAGCGCAGTGTGTGCTGTGATGCCTCGACCTGGGGTTTAAGAAACGGCACAGCTTGCTCTGCTGCGGGCTGGTGTGGTGTTTCTAGCAGCACCCTGCTCGGCTTAGCTGTGGTGAGCTTACCCTGTGCCCCAGCTACAGAGGGGAGGAGATGGGTCTGGCTGAGGAGGAGCAGGAGAGGGCTGGTGGGGGCTGTGGTAGTGTGTGGCTTTGACTGCTGCCACAGGAGGAGCCCGGCAGTGGGGCCTGGGGTGAGGCCACCTCTCCAGAAAGGGACAGCAGAAAATGGTCAGTCAGTCCTGGGTTACACATCTGCTCATGAAGCAGGAGAAGTAACCGTGGGTCTTTGTGTGTTCTCCCCTGTTCTGCAGCGAGTTTGGCAGTTACTTGTGTGGAAGCGAGGACACAAGGCTGGTTAGGGAGCATTCGGAGCTTGAGAGGGACACAAGGCTGTGACTTGCTGCA
>NW_010314711.1:3972-5922 GCF_000700745.2 Antrostomus carolinensis | reverse complement strand
CAGGCAAAGGTGGGTGATGTGCTGTGGTGGCTCAGCCCAGCAGCACAGGCTGCCTGAGCTCCCCACCAGCCACCCCTCCAGGACAGAACATGCTATTGGGGTCCCTGCAGACCCCAAATGCTTTAAGCTGGAGGGACGGGCAGCTGCCCACAGCTCGCAGGTGCAGGCAGGTCCCTTTCCAGCAACTCACTGGTTAATCCTGGTTGTAGGACAACCACGGCCCAAAGCCCGCTCAGCCTGTCCATGTCCTCCTACCCCAATGGGGGTCATAGTCCACCACCGCCCTGTGATGAGGACCATGCCTGGTGGGACGGGGCAGAGGTGGAGCAGTGCCCTGGGCTGTACTCACCGCTGAGATGATGTCGGAGGTGTTCAGCGCGATGTGCTGGACTCCGGCCCCTCCGTAGTAGTCGATATATTCCTACAGGCAAAAAACGTCCCCGCGTTAGTGACAGCTCAGCTACCGCAAAGGGCTGGGCTTGGGCTTAAAAACATGGAATCAAAATCAGCTCAGGGACACCACGAAATGAAAAAAAGACACTGTTGGTGAGATCAGGGTCAACTGGCTCCATCCCGGCAGCTCCTGAGGGTTTGACAACCCTTGGTAGACCCGAGCAGAGCCAGGGCTGCTTTCCACCAGCCACTTCAGCACGTCATGTCTGCGCCAGCTCCAAATCACTGACCCCTTGGTCCCTGTTCCTTCACCAAAGCCCTGCTGGAGGCAGTGGCATCCTCATGGATCAACCACCAGCCTGCGCTCACCTGAATCTGGGATTTCTTCTTGCCCATTGCTGGCTCGTTGATGGGCATCTTAATGGTCTCTTCATAGTTGGTGACCACGATGGAGCGCAGGGCGCTGAACTCGGTGTGCAGCTGCTTGTCGTCCACTGACCAGAAGCGGTGGAAGAGCAGGTTCTTCTGATACCTGCCCAGGCCACAAAAGGGCACGTTCATGTCTCTCACTCCATCCTCACACTGACAAACTTCTGCTCTGGCTTAATTAGCCTCAATCACCAATGTTGGTGGGGATGAGACCAGCAGAGCAGTGCTGCTGCTCCATCCCACCTCCTGCCAGCCCACCCCACTCTTACCAGTCTGCCACTGGGACCATCTGGAGGTCAGGCTGGTTCCCCACAACGTGGTCAACAAAGTTGAGCTTGGCACTTGGTCTGTGGGGAGAAACCAGGGGCGGCTCTCACTATGCTCGGGGACAGTCCACAGCATGGGGAGTTCCAGGGCAAGGTGGTGGGGACCTGTCCAGCTCTTGGGTGGGACATCCTACCAGCACATGGTAGCAAAGAGCTGGGCAGGACCCTCTGCAAAGTACTCACAGCTTTGGCAGCAGGGGGTCCTTGAAGAGGGGCGGGTGGTACCCAGGTAAGAAGAGGCCTTTGTAGTTGAGCTTTTCTATCAAGGTGTGGGTGGTGTCACCATACTGTGAGGAGGGGAGATGCAGTTGTGTGGTGGCCCCATTTTTTCAGGGTCCTCGTGGGTCCATCCTGCTCCCCTGGACCCTGCTCTGGCACAGGGGCTCATCCTCCACGGCTGCCCTGCCACTTACCGTCTGGATCACTGCAAACTTCACCTTCCCAAATTTGTCCTCCTCCACCCAGGGCTCCTTCACCACCACAGCTCCACGCTCCTTGGCTTTCTGGGCAGAAAGGGAGAGACCTCCTCCTGGCACAGCTCCCCTGGGATGGGGGAAGAGGGCTGCAGGCCCTTCCCCACCTCCCCTCGCCATTTTGGGGTGCCATGCAGGAGGGAGCAGAGGGGTTGCCTACCTGCACGATGAAGTCACAGTCCTCCACTTCGAAGGCGATGTCCTTCACCCCATCACCGTGCTTCACCAGGTGCTCCCCCATCTCTGCACGGAGCAAGAGCAGCCGCAGGCGTGAGCAGAGGCACTTTGCTCCACTGTGGCCGTTCCCCTCCCCATCCCACCCGGCCGCA
>NW_010314711.1:3572-3959 GCF_000700745.2 Antrostomus carolinensis | reverse complement strand
AGAGCGGACGAGAGAACAAACACGATCTGGGGAGGAAGAGGAGGACAGGTGAGGGATGAAGATGTGGCAGAGCCCCTAGGCTGGGGCAGATGCACTGCAGGAGTGGGGTTTAATGGGGCAAACTGGGGTTTTGGCAGCACCTGCACACCCTACACCAGCTTGTGTCCCCCTCAACCTTCGCAGCGGCACCTCTGCAAGGTGCATCAGCCCCTTACCTTGTCCTGCTTGATGGCGTGTGAGACCACCTCCCTGCTGCCGGTCTCCAGCCCCCGGTACGCCAGCTCCTCGAACCCCATCTTGTTGCAGTAGTAGGAGGCAGCCTGCGGGCAGGTGAGAGCCGTCCCGGGTGAAGCTGCGGTGCCGGTGGCCCCTGGTTCCCGTGGGGCT
>NW_010314711.1:3215-3515 GCF_000700745.2 Antrostomus carolinensis | reverse complement strand
CGGGGCCCCCTGGTTCCCGGGGGGCTCCCCCAGCCACGGCAGCACCAACAGCCCGTGGGGAACGGCCACCACCGTGCGTGCACGAGTGTGTGTGGGTGCAGGGAGCTGCTGGGCTTTTCTGCTTCCCTCCAGCAGCCCGGGAGGAGCGAGCAGAGGTCAGAAAGGGCCCAGACTGGGGGAAAAAACCCTAATTCAGTGGGAACGCTGAGCCCGTGCTGCGCGGGGCCAGGGGTGCTGCTCGGTCATCAGCAGGCAGGGAACCATGGCCCAGGGGGAGCCATTTCTGCCCATCTCCTCTTC
>NW_010314711.1:2828-3072 GCF_000700745.2 Antrostomus carolinensis | reverse complement strand
GGGCCCCCGCCCCCGGGCAGCCGCCCCTCACCTTGCGCAAGGGCTCCCAAGGCCATCGGCCGAGGCTGTGACGGGGAGGACAGGCACTGAGCCAGGGACGGGCTTTGGGACATCAGCACAGCCCAGACCCGACAGGCTGCCAGGACAAACCACCCCCCTGGCAGTCACTGAATCACAGAATTGGATCATAGAAAGTGTTGGGTCGGAAGGGACCTTCAAGGCTCATCCCGTCCAACCCCGTCAA
>NW_010314711.1:0-2510 GCF_000700745.2 Antrostomus carolinensis | reverse complement strand
CCATGTCCCTCAGCACCTCGTCTGCCCGTCTGTTAAATCCCACTAGGGAAGGTGACTCCACCACCGCCCTGGGCAGCCTGTTCCGGTGCTTGACTGCCCTTTGGGTGAAGAAGTGTTTCCTCATCTCCAATCTAAACCTCCCCTGGTGCAACTTGAGGCCTCTTGTCCTGTCCCTTGGTCCTTGGTTGACAGACTGATCCTCACCTCTCTCCACCCTCCTTTCAATCTCCTGCAAATGCATCTGAATTAACCGTGTGCAACCCCGGCCGCTGCCCCGAAACAGTGATTTTCTGATGTGCTTTACAGTCGGGTCCCGCAGGATCGTGCTCCGTGGCGTGGAAGGTGCAAAGCCCCAGCGCTCCTGGGGCTGGATCAATCCCAGTGCTCCCAGTGCTCCCCATGAGTGGCCCCCCCAGCGGGCTGCCCAACCTTGCTGCGTTAAAGATTAATTCTGCCCTGAAAGGCTCTTACACAACCGCCAGTGCCGGGACAAACCCCCCAGCCAACCCGTGGGCACCCGGCCATGATGTGCACCAGCGCTTCGGGAAGCACTTTGTAGGGGAAAAAGGTGGCGAATAGGTGCAGCATTTGGAAATAAATGTTGCAACAAACGAGGATTCTGCTCAGGCATCGGGGGCGGCCGGGAAACGCCCCGTCTGCCATTTGTCACCCTCCTCCCAAACCAGAATGAAAAAGGAACCGGGAAGATTTCTGTTATCAGCGTTGATTTACAGCGAGGAGCTGTGTCCTGTCAGGCTCAGCCAGAGAGCAGCTTCACTCGGGATTTTACCAGGTAACCAAGGAGCAGGAGGTGGGTGTTATCAGCATGAACACGGCTGATGTTTCACACCAGACAACGGGACAGGACTGCAGACACGAACGGCTCTTACCTTCTCGCCCTTGTCTGTGTAAGTTGTCTGAAAGAGAGAGTGAGAGAAGAGAGATGTTAGCAGCTCCGAAGGTACCTCAGCCCCCCAGAGAGCTGGAACCCAAAGGTGGGTGTGTGAGGAGCAGCTCTTCTACAGGGCTCCCAGCACAGTCACCAGAGAGTCTGAATTCAAGCAGAGATTAAACCCAGTAAAGCTCCCGAGATGTCCTGTGTCATCAAGCCCCAGCTGGTTAATTTAATTCCCATCTGCTGCCCCTCACCATTTTTGTGACCTGGCGATGTGACAGCGACAAAGAGAGCGGGAGTCCAGGGAGACATTTAATATAGTGGTGGAACGGGGGAAGCTCCTCCTCGGCTCCACCTTCTCCCACCCCCAAATCGAAGCATTTGTGACCCAGAGATGTGTTTGGTTGGGGCTGGGAGCTGCCCCGTCCCAGGGCAGAGGGCTCAGCCCCACCGTCAGGTTTGTGTAAGAAGCCAAATGTGGGATCACAGAACGGTTGAGGTTGGAAGGGACCTCTGAAGGTCACCCAGTCCAACCACCCTGCTCAGGAAGGGACTCCCAGAGCACATGGACCAGGATTTTGTCCAGATGGTTTGTGAATATCTCCAGGGAGGGACATTCCACAACCTGGGATGATTTATCAAAGGGGTGACTTCAGCTGTGGGATGGGCGTGTGAGGCTCTGCAGCACGGGACCCCCCAAAGCCTCCCCAGCCCCATACGTGCTGGGGTCTCAGTGGGGTGACGCAAGCGCAGCAGCACATCCGCCTGTCCCCGGGGACGTTCACCCCTTCGCAGGGACATGTCCCATCCTGTGCCCATCGCTCATCCCAGCCAACGTTGAGCCGGGACAATCTGGCTGCGTGCGGGGTGTGGACACACATGATGCCACCATCATCCCTGGTGAGCCCAGCGCTGCGCTGGTCCATGAAATGTGGGAGCAGCAGGAGGAGGGGCAGGACACAGTCCTGCCAAGGGAAAGGAGACTTGTGCGTTGAAATAAAAACAGATTTAATGAAATCATGATAAAAACTAATATTAATACTGATATAAAATACACAGTTACACTCGGCCGGCAAAAGCGTGATGGTTGCAGCAAGAATCTTGGGAGCAGAGTGGGGCGAGATCCTCCAGGGATGGTGACCCCTGAGGAAGAGAGAACGTCCCCAGCAAACGTTCCAGTTCACGGTGACCGTGACGTCCCTGGTATGGAACACGTCTGGAGGCCAGTGCGGGTCGGCTGCCCGGGCTTTCGCTCCTTCTGGGTAACTCGGAGCTGCTGAAGACCTTGATCGCTGGGGAAACCCACACACCATGGCTGGCCATGAAATAAAGTGTCGTGTCAACTTCATTGTCACCAGCTCGGCTGCCACACTCTGCTTAAAATGCAGCTTTTCTGCCCGAGAATTGATTCTGTAATTCCATCCCAGTAAAACCAGGACACAGTGACGCTGCTGTGCCACCACACCCCACCACCACCGCTGTGTCACCTCATGTCATGGCCACCGTGCTCTCACCCCCCTGGCACTGCCACCACAGTACTGCCCCATGGCACTGCCACTGCTGTGTCACGTCATGTCATGGCCATTGCTGTGTCACCCCTTGGCGACACTGGCCC
>NW_010314710.1:0-5136 GCF_000700745.2 Antrostomus carolinensis | reverse complement strand
ATGATTCTATGATTCCTGTATGGCATCTAATCTGCCACTTGGTTGTCCTCTCGTCAGGCCAAGTTTCCCTCTCCTCTTGAAGCACGCTGGTGTTTCTGTAGAGCAGTTAGTTTCCCTCCTGGCAGACAAGCGCTGTCTAAAATCAGTTATCTATTAGCCTGAACTTTACACCGCGAGTTGCGAAACGAGAGGGCTTAGAAACGCGTGCGCTGAGCGGATGTAATCTCATTAAAGAGAGACGATTAACTCGGTCCCTGGCTTTGGAGGAACACACATTTGAAGGTGGACTCAGACCAAAAGAAGAGTAGGAACTGATCCAGAGAGAATGATGTATTTGACCTGAAATCAGGGCTACTAGAGCAACAGATACGGCTTGATGGCTTTTTCTTTACTGAGACACCAAAACGTTCCATGCACTGCTGGGAATTAATGTGTTTCATCATTCAGAAATGCTCACCAGAAACTGGAAGAGCAGGGCCTGCTTAGCAAGCACCCCCGTTTACTAGAGGAGATCTGGCTGATATATAGAAAATGGTTCTGTTTGCCTTAATTTTGCCACTCCTGCCAGGTTGTTATACCGCTAAGAACTCCAGCTCATGTCTCAGTCAGGGTACTGCCAGCTGTCTCGTGCCACAGGAAAAATCAAGCTCACTTGAATGTAGTCTCATATTAAAGGCTGACACTATAAGGAGAAATAGTTAGTGAAGATTTTAGGGCAATAATATAAAATATTCTCACCCTCCTTCCTTCAAACAGATTCCAGCTCTTATATTTTATATATGGGCAGGATCTGTAACTTCTGCTTTCAGCTCCCCATACGTAGTGAACTCTGGTAACAAGGAAGACAAGGTTCACAGTAGCAAACTCAAAGTCACTTGTCACCGGTGCTTATCTGGACATCCACAGCTTGTGATTCCTTTAGCAGGGAAAATATCTCAGTCTTACTAACACTCCAGTTTTCTCCACATCTTAATCAAGTATATGAGCTTCCTTCAAATAAACTGAAGTAGTCCAAGTGAAGATAAAGCCTGTCCCTCTGTAAAAAGGTGACAGTCTTTAAAAATGTGTTTCAGACAGACTTGAGAATGCTAATATTTCTAAAATTAAATAATATAAATGCTAATTCATACCATGACTCTTTGCCACCAGACAGTATTAGTCACTTCCAGTTGGAGTCTGCTGTGCTGGAAGGGTTGCGATCAGCAGTGCAAAGTCCAACAGTGGCTGGTCACCAGCAGATCCCTTGGGGATCAATACCAGGGCTAACATGTCTTTATTAATGATGGAGGGGGAAAAAGAAGGTCAGCAAGCTTGGTGTCCTCTGCAAACGTGGGGCAGAGGTGGCCATGGTGGAGGGCAGGGCTGTGGTTAGAGAGAGCTGGAGAAAGGGGCTGACAAGGACCTCGTGAAGTCACAGAATCCCAGAATTGCCTGGATTGGAAAAGACCTTTAAGATCATCAAGTCCAACCATGAACCCAACACTGACCAGTCCCCGACTAACCCATGTCCCTCAGCACTATGTCTACATGACTCTTCAATCCCTCCAGGGATGGGGACTCCACCACTGCCCTGGGCAACCCCTTCCAATGCCTCAGAACCCTTGCAGCAAAGAAATTCTTCCTCACATCCCATCTCAACTGCCCTGGGCACAACTGGAGCCCATTTCCTCTTGTCCTGTCCCTTGGTCCTTGGTTGGACAGACCCACCCCCACCTCTCTCCACCCTCCTCCAAGGGACTTGGACAGAGCCACAAGGTCTCCCCTCAGCCTCCTTTTCTCCAGGCTCAACACCCCCAGTTCCCTCAGCTGGGAACTCAGCACACTTGTGCTCCAGACCCTTCCCCAGCTCCGTTGCCCTTCTGAGTCAACAGAGGTGAGTACAAACCCAGCGCCCAGGATGGAAGAGCCCTGTGCAGCAGGAAAGGCTGGGGCTGAACAAAAACCAGCTTTGCAGAAAAGGATGTTTGGGCTCTGGTGGGGAAAAAGCTGTTGAGGAAGCAGCAGGTGCCCTCGCATCTGAGGTGGTCTACAGGGTACAAAGGGTACAGAGAAGATGGAGCCAGACTCCTCCTGAGGTGTCACAGTGAGAGGCATCATATATCTGCTGCTACGTGGGAAATTCTGATGAGAAAAGATGAAAAAAATTCACACTGAAGGCCATCAACCACTGAACCAAGTGCCCAGCAAGATGGTCAGATCCCCCACCCCTGGATGTGAAATTTAGCTGGGCAGGATCCTCAGTGACCAGATCTCGTGGGCCCTGCTTTGAGCTGTGGGGCAGGTGGCATTACTCTGTGACCCTGTTGAGGTCACTGTGTCCGAACCAGCAGCAGAAGTTCATTCCAAACACCAGACTGGACTTACACAGCTGCCTTCTAGTAGGTGACGTGCTTCAAAATTCAAACGTGGGCTGCTGTGCAAGGAGGAGCACAATGGATGGACACTTGGGTGTTCAAAGGAGGAGTCTAGAGTCCTATGGAAAACCTGATACATCAATTATTTTTCTACAAAATGAGGAGATTAATTAGAACCAGTAGAGAAGCCGATCATACAACAGGCAATGCTCACGCTGAGAAACTGAAATGCCACGCTGCAGAGAAATACAAGAAGCTGCACAGCTGAAGAGTTTGAGATGAACGTGGACAAAAGCCCCACTGAAAATGCACAAAGCAAAAAGAGCTAAAGGGAAGGACTAACTTCACTGGTAAAAATACAAGTTCTCATCATAAATATCAACGTAATTAATAATATTCTGAAAAAATAAAGCAAAGGGATGCTCTGCAGGAAAATTTTAGGCTTATGTCCCGTTAATAAGTACTTAGGTCCTGGTATTAGGGGAAGGATAGCTCAAATATTTTGAAATATTGTTGTTCTACCAATGAATTGATAAATCAGTTATGAAGCATCCCATTGCCAATGAATCACAGAATATCTCAAGTTGGAATGGGCCCATGAGGATCATGGAGTCCAAATCCCTGCTCCTTGCAGGACTACCTAAAACTAAATCATATGACTGAGTTGTTCAGATGCTCCTTGAACTCTGAGAGGTTTGGTGCCATCACCACCTCCCTGGGAAGCCTGTTCACCATCTGGGTGAAGAACCTTTTCCTGATGTCCAATCTGAACTTCCCTTGATGCAGCTTCATTCCATGAATACATCCTATCACTGGTCACCAGAGAGAGGAGATCAGCACCTCCCTTTGCTTCCCTCTCCTCGAGGAAGTTGTAGACTGCAATGAGGTCAGCTCTCTGCTTTCTCTCCTCCAAGCTGAACAAAACAAGTGACCACGGCCACTTCTTGTTAGTCTTACCCTCAGGACCTTTCACCATCTTGGTTGCCCTCCTCTGGACACACTCTAATAGTTTGATATCCTCCTTATATTGAGGCCCCCAAATTGCACACAGTACTCAAGGTGAGGCTGCATGAGGGCAGTGCTGAGCAGGAGAACAACAATTCCTTCCTACTGTTGGATAACGGAGGTTATCTGTTGGTTTTGCTGCTAACTATTGAACCACAATTACACTTTGGCATTTAAAACAACATCCAGGTTCACTCTAGAAAATGCCCACTCTTCTCCTTCCTCAAAACACAAATAAGTGGGAAAAAATGAAATTCAGGGGTGCTCTGCAGGGATGGCAATGGCATTAACTACAAATTTAAGTATCATTTTCACAAGAGCCAGGGAGATGACAGTAGCAGATGTCGAAATACATCTCACTATAAAAAAAACTCACTGGACACTTAGCAGCACTTCATCCCAGCTACTGAAGAATCCAGCTCAGAATCCCAGCATTGCCTGGATTGGAAAAGACCTTTAAGATCATCGAGTCCAATCATGAACCCAACACTGACAAGTCCCCGACTAACCCATGTCCCTCAGCACTGTGTCTACACGACTCTTCAATCCCTCCAGGGATGGGGACTCCACCACTGCCCTGGGCAACCCCTTCCAATGCCTGAGAACCCTTTCAGCAAAGAAATTCTTCCTCATATTCCAAGTAATACCATATTTATAACCAGAGTTTCTGTACTGGAAATGGATAGATTAATTTTGACTGTGCAGGTAAGCAAAGTTATTCCACAGATATTATTTTATCATCTCAGCTACAGACCTTGAGAACTTTACACACGGAATATGGGAATGCCCCTGCTTAGAAATCACTGGTAACTCTAACAGCACAGCTTATTGCACAGCAATGGTAGAGTGGAAGCTTCTACCTGTACCATCAGCTCACTGGCATCATAAAAAAGCATTTCTTAAAATCACTGCTGAATTCCACTAATCAGATTTTCAATTCAGCTGATCAGATTTTTTCCAAATCACAGCTGCTTTTCATGCAATAATCATTGACCCAAATTTGACTGTATACAATCAATATACACAAACGGATGCTTCCAGACCATCATCGCATACTCTGACCACTTCCCCACTACACAGAGTGGGTGAGCTCGCCCTGGAAGTGTTGTCATTGATTAATTTATGATCAGCCAGGGTGAGAGAGTGCCTGGATCCACGCAGACCGCTGAAGTGCCTGAGAACCACAAAGAGAGCAGGGACTTCCTGCAGAGAAAGCCAGTCCCACCTGTCCGAGGACCCTGATGCCTGGGGAGGGACTTGTGACAAGGGCAGGGAGTTGACAGAACAAGGGGTGATGGCTTTAAACTGGCAGAGGGGAGATGGAGATGAGATGTGAGGAAGAAATTCTTTGCTGTGAGGGTGGTGAGACAGTGTCCCAGGTTGGCCAGGGAAGCTGTGGCTGCTCCTCCCTGGAAGTGTTGAAGGCCAGGCTGGATGAGGCTTTGAGCAACCTGGTCTAGTGGAAGGTGTCCCTGCTGATGGCAGGGGGATTGGAACTGGATGAGCTTTAAGGTCCCTTCCAACCCAAACCATTCGATGATTCTGTGCTTTCTGAGAGGAAAGCTCTCCCAAGAGGGAGGTGATGTTGGCAGACACTCATCTCTCACGCTGTTCTCCACGGGGGGAGGCCACACTGCTGCTGCCATTCACCCTTCCAGTTCAGGGGGGAACCTCTGGCTTTGCTTCAGCGCAACGCGGGTCTGACCGGGAAGCAGATTTCTGCTGCTGCTCCCCTCACAACAACAGAGGGAGCAAAGCAAACACGAAACAGCCCCAA
>NW_010314709.1:0-276 GCF_000700745.2 Antrostomus carolinensis | reverse complement strand
CTACGTCTGCATTTATTCTCCGGCACTTCCCCTCCTCGGTGGACAAAGCAAATCATGCAAATCATCAGAGGACTCGTCTTGTTTCTACACCAGCGTGTTGGCAGTCCGTTCACTTGGTCTGTAAAAAGCCTCGAGTAGCAGTTTTGAAACAGGTACTAGACTTCCCCTTCTCCACACGCTTGCAAAGCTGCCCGTAATCATTGCGTCTGCCTTGGGGGAAGCCAGTTTAGGATTGAAAACACATTGTGTCTATCTCGTTTCTTTATAACAAGAACA
>NW_010314708.1:25163-26194 GCF_000700745.2 Antrostomus carolinensis | reverse complement strand
TGGCCAAGGGCTACCCCAGTGAAACTGTCACCAAACCAAAGCCGATGGGTCTGCTCTGGGAGTGTGCTTTTCTTTTCCAAGCTGGGAGGACTGCATTCAAAGAGGGAGTAGAGAGATGAGGAGATGGGAACAAGAAGCACTGAGGCAAGAAGCTAATCCTCTTGTGAGGGACCCGAAGCCTTAACTCCAGCAACAGGCTGAGCTGCAGGCTCAGCAGCTCCAAAGCTACACCCAGGGACTGCTCAAGCTTTCTAGACAGCACTCAGGACTGGCAGGATGTCCTGGTTTCTCCAGGATACAGTTGATTTTCTTCCTATTAGAATAGCTGTGGTTCCGTTTCAGTCCAGGGTTTGTTAGGAGAAGAATGTTGATAAGGTACTGATGTTATCAGTTGCTGCTGGAGCCCAGGGTTGTTGTGTTCAGCTGGGTCACAGCTGCATTAGGACTGGGAGGGAGAAGTGCAGTAAGTAGCAAAACCCCAAACTGGCATTTGGCTCTGCCAATGAGATATTCCATCTCGTGTCACGTCACGTTCAGTCTGTTCACCAGGGCTGACCAGAAGCCGGGGGTTTTCTCTCAGGGATCGCTCGGGCTCTCGATATTCCATATCATATCACATCACATTTAATATATTAACCAGGGCTAACTGGAAAACTGGGACATTCTCTCGGGGATCGCTCGGGCTCACTCTTCCAGGATTGTGGTCTGGGAACTGTCTTGGCTCCAGGATCGCTGGCTGGGGACAGGCTGGGCATTGGTCGGTGGGTGGTGAGCAACTGCACTGGGCATCACTCCTTTGTATATTCTGTTATTACTTTTATTATCATTATCATGTTATTTCAAATAGTAAATTGTTTTTATCTCAACCCACAAGTTTTCTCACTTTTACCTTTCCAATCCTCTCCTCTACTCCCTGGGGGGACAGAGTGAGCGAGCAGCAAAAGCCACAATAAGCTGAGACTCTTCCTCCAGAGCACCCGTGCCCCAGGGCAGGTGGGGAGGGATGTGCTCAGCCTTTGCCCCCAGAAGAA
>NW_010314708.1:7294-25133 GCF_000700745.2 Antrostomus carolinensis | reverse complement strand
TGTTAGGACCTCCAGTTCCTACCCTTGTCCTTAGGTCATGGCAATGGTCACATTGACATCTTCAGCTGCTTTTGTGGGGCTCAGGGAGACGGGGCTGCGGTGCTGCGAGCTGCTGGAGCCCTGGGGAGTATTGATCTTGATGATGCTGAAAGGTGCTTTTTGCAATGGTCCCCTTGCAATGAACTGCTCATAAGGCAGGACAGAAAGTCAAAGAAAACAGAATTTGATGCCCTGTGGGGTCAGGGCTTTACAAAGTGTTCTTGGAGCTTAATTGCTCCGGTGTCATGTTCTAGACTCCTAATACCAGCCCTGGCAAAGCACTTCATTTTAAGCACGTGCTTGTTTCCCCTTTCCCTGCTGAGCAGAGCTGTGGCCAGCGTGTGGTTTGGGCCATGAGCCACTCTCTGTGTGGATGGGCAGTGTGGATGGGCTGTGGCAGGGCCAGCGCTGCAGCGGGATGAGGCTCAGCTCCCACCGCTGTCCTCTCATTGCCCAGCACATTCTCAGTTATAGTTGCTCTTTTCCTGTGCTTTCCACAGGCACCAAAGTGTAGTCAGGCTGCAAAAAGACCCCTTCAAATGGAAACGCAGTGTCTAGATGAAAGCATTTCTAGTCATTGTCTGGCAGATAAAAGGCATCTTCCTGTCTTGCATCTATTCACATGCAAACCTACGCGCTGCCCAGGCTCCAGGCTTCACCTTCCCTGCCAGTTGGCAAATCCAGTCCTGATGTGTGGGCGAGCCAGGAATTGCTCATGGAAATAGAAGTGACCAGTGGTATGCGGTCCTGATGGAGCTGTGTGGTGTGGCTGTGGGGTTTATCAGCCCCACACTGATGGGGAGGAAACCTCGGCCTTTAATGTAGCATCAGCTGTTCATGTTACTGAGGTTGAGTGTTTCATAGAATCATAGAATGGTTTGGGTTGGAAGGGACCTTAAAGGTCATCCAGTTCCAACCCCCCTGCCAGCAGCAGGGACACCTTCCACTAGACCAGGTTGCTCAAAGCCCCATCCAGCCTGGCCTTCAACACTTCCAGGGAGGAGCAGCCACAGCTTCTCTGGGCAACCTGGGACAGTGTCTGACCACCCTCACAGTGAAGAACTTCTTCCTAATATCTAATCTAAACCTCCCCTCTTCCAGCTTAAACCCATTTCCCCTTGTTCTGTCACTAACTGCCCTTATGAAAAGTCCTTCCCCAGCTTTCTTGTAGCCCCTTCAGGTACTGGGAGGCCGCTAGAAGATCTCCCTGGAGCCTTCTCTTCTCCAGGCTGAACAGCCCCAACTCTCAGCCTGTCCTCACAGCAGAGCTGCTCCAGCCCTCGGATCATCCTGGTGGCCTCCTCTGGACTTGTTCTAGCTGCTCCAGGTCTCTCTTATGGTGGAGGCTCCAGAACTGAGCTGTTTCTGTAAGCTGTTAGGGCTACTGGGTTGTCCTTTTTCTGGCGAGGCTTTGATGTACGTGCTGGGACATGGTTACGTGCGTAACGGGATGCTGCAGGCTTGGGAAAGGCTGGATGTTTGGTTACAGGTCTGAGTGGGAGCTGAAGACGATGTCCCCAGTTGTGGGTCCTTGACCTCTGCAAAGCTGTGCAAAGACAGAGAACTCAGGGGTTACCCAGGTGCTGGGCACACCACTGTATGTCTGAGCTTCACTGGAGTCTCCAGTCTGCAGTTTAATTGGGACATGTTTCCAGCAGACACATCTTAGGTGATGGGGTAGGTGGGGTTTGGGATGGTAGTGGGTACAAATCAGCTTTGCTCTAAGTGGTTTCCAGGAAGATTTGGCTAAAATTGTCCCTTTACTTTGAGATGCTGGAGCAGTTGAGACAGCAGAGGACAGCCCATCTGTCTGAGGGTCTGTCCAGGTGCCATGAGCATGCAAGTGCTCAGCTTCTGCTGCTCCCCAGAGGAGCCCAAACATTGATTCCCCTTTCCTGGGAAATTTCTTCATTATTTACTGAATTTCTGACCAGAAATTGTTGTTTGCTCTGGCACCTGCCTGTGCTTTCCCAGGGTCTCTACCTGGCTGGGAGGGTGGTGGATTCCATCACCTCCCCTGCTCCTCCTCCCCTCTTCAGCCAGGTACAGCTTCTTGCAGAGTTGCAACCGTGTAGTTCTGCAATTAAAAGCCGGGTACATGGAAATGAGACTGCAAAAGCTGCTCCCTTTAATCACAGCAGCTTCCCAGCACCTCCGAGGAGCAGGGATGAGCTGCCCTGCCATGGTGAGGAGTGGCTGGGAGGGATTTCTTCTGCCTGTGAGGTCTTCATTCTGGAGAAGCGGAAGGTGCATAAATTAGCAGGAATTACCGAGCTGTTAAGTTGCACTCCTTCCTGAAATATGTTTATTCTGTAGCCAAATGACGACTCGCTCGCTGGCTGCTTTGCCATTGCAGAAACCTGTGCTTTGTCACATAAAGGTTGTTGTAACTTTATTAATCGCTGGGTAATTTACAGAGGATTGATCCTCCCTGTGGGGTCCAGTGCCCCTCTGGGCTGGCGAGGACGGGGGTTTGAGTACACCCAGAGGTGGTCCAACTGGGAGCCCCTGGATCAAACCCAGCCTCCAGCCCCGCAGGACTGTTCACTCCCAGTTTCTGGGTGCTGTCAATCCCCTTATAAGATGCAAAACATCCAGCAGTCCTCACTCCTCATGGCTTATCTTTGCAGCTCAGAAAAAAATGCCTTCCTGGGGATCTCCTGGTGGAGCTCTGCCTGGACCCACTGGAGCTGCTGCTCAGACCAGCAGCAAAATCTCAGCATTAGTTTTCTTCTGGGGACGTGCTGTAAGGGTTTCCAGCCAGTGCTGCCTCCTGCCTTGATGGGCAAACAGGGTTTGGTTGAACCTCGGAAATAAAGAAATTGCTTGCTGAACCTCACCCCCCAGATGGGTAGGGCTGTGTCACACGGGATCAATGACGGCAGAGAAACAGTCCACATGTGCGTTGCAAAAGTAAAACCATTGCAGGCAGCTTAGAAGCTGTACTGTAATTGCTTGAAGAAACTCACTTTTGAGGTCATTGTGTCCCTTCTAGCAGGAGGAAGAGCTGGGAGCAGAGGCCATGAAATGGGGTGTTCATCTGTGGGCTTTGGTTTGCACTTTAAACTGCTCATGACAGGTTTGTCACAGATCCCAGGGAGCTGCTCGGGCTCAGCTCTGGCACCTTTCATCCCCCAGATAACAGCCCTGTGCTTGCTGGGCTCTTTTAGACAGGGAGAAACCGAGGGAGCAGAAAATTCCTCCATTTCCCTTGCCACACTCTGCCTTGCTGATGACAGCAGATGGGGGCAGAGAAGATGCAATTAGATATAATATAGGATATTGGCCCAGCCTGCCAGCAGATACCCATGAGATCCATTTAGTGCTGGACTTGTCAGCCCCAGGAGTGATAACGTGGAAGGAACCGTTGGGTTAATTTGAAAATAGGTCAATGGAATGTAAAGATAACCTCACAGTCATCTGATTTCAGAGAGCCCGCACCACGCTCGGGAAGGGAACGTGTCCTCTGGTTGATTAAAGTACCTACAAGGGGAAAATAGGAGGACAAGAAGCTGCTGGAGATTTATTCTGGAGCAGGCACAGCTGGTGAAGGCAGCTGGCAGAGAGGCGAGCTCAGCACTTGCATCTGCGTGGATTGAAGCTGCTTTGGCTGCTCGCTCCCAAAGAGGAGTGAGGGCTGAGCCGATGCACTGGTCCTGGGTGTCGGGGTGGGACAAGCCACCGGGTCACCTGCCAGGGCTCCAGAGCTGCTGAGCCCGGGCACTCCCTGTCCTTGGCTGACCTGGGAGGGAAGGTTTCTCCAGGATGTGGGATCAAGTGGTTTTCAAAAACAAATCTCTTGGCTGTGCTGGCTGAAAAAGTGGCATTTGTGCTCATCAATTTTATTTGTGTAATTTCAAGCACCATTAATAGTACATGGCATGAGGAAAAATCACTCCAACCATGAGTAAAATTGGGTTTAGTAGAAAATTAGTTGACTTAACAAGCAAATGATGAAAGCTTGAATAAGGAATGTTTAAATGAGGAGGAATGAAAAAAAAAAATCCCCCTCACCTCAGAGGTGCAGCCTGGATTTGCGTGATTGGAGTATTAAAATCAGTGGTTATAAAGTGTTTAGAAAGGATGGGGCGGGGGGGGTAAATGACAGAGAGATGCTCTGCTTCAAAGACACTGGTCCTGCTTTTAGATCTCTTCCTTCCTGGCAGCCTTGGTGCTGGGAGTATAAATGGATGTGGCAAGTCCTTAACACCAGAGAGGGGACACGTGGCAGATCGCGGTGACAAGGGGGAGCAGCAGAAGCCAAACCTGCTCTGCCTAATGGGTGGAAAGTTTTTGGAGGCTTCACTGTGAGATACACTAATTGCTGTCTCCTGCAGCCCCTTGTCAAACTTAGAGAGGGCTTTTTAAAATTGCAGCTGATTTTGTAACACAGCTGCTTGTGTGATGCCTGCCAGCATGGGGTATGCTGCAGGAGAAGCCTGACAGTTTTGGGGTTTTTAGTTAAATACAAGGTTTATGGATTAGCTTTAATCAAAAATTCCGGAGTGTTTTGAGCAGCACCCAGAGGAGCAGAGTGTGAGGTGCTGCTTGGGATGTTGGCATTGCCACACTCATCTTCCAGCAGCAAAGGTATGGTAGCTGTTGAATACACATCCCTGGTTACCCAGGGAAGTTGTAGATGCCCCCTCCCTGGAAGTGTTGAAGGCCAGGCTGGCTGAGGCTTTGAGCAACCTGGTCTAGTGGAAGGTGTCCCTGCTGATGGCAGGGGGGTTGGGACTGGATGAGCTTTAAGGTCCTTTCCAACCCAAACCATTCTATGATTCTATGACTGAGGAAAAAGCAGTACATGTGCTAGCAGATGAGATATTTAGCATTGCATCGCTATAAAATCCTCGGGGGTTTTACTGACTTAAAAATTCCCCTTGTGCTTCAGCCTCCCCAGGAGGGCTGGGTCTCCTTGTCACCCTATTTATCATACTGAGGTGTGTTGGAGGTGAGAACCTCTCTGTTCCTGCCATCTTCCCAGTCAGCCACGTTGTGTAAAATTGTGTATAAAAGTGATAAAAGTGACTGCCACCTGTTTCCCCTGCAGCTGCCCCGGCCGAGCTGCCCTGAGCTGATGCTGATGTTCCTTCTGACAAGAGCAATGAAGCAGCTGCAAATGCAGCTCTTTTTTTACCTTAAATTGAAATTCTGTGTTTTTCCTGACTTTGGTGAGTGATGTGACTCCACCTTCACTCTCTCTCTTGAGTCATGGTCATGGTCAGGAGTTTGGGATGATGATTCACCAGTCTAAGGTTGGGATGAGGCTGGAAGGATCTTGGTGCCCAATGCTGAAGGGCTTGCAAACCATATCAGAAAAAGAGGGAGATACTGGCCAGGAGCAGACCAAGAGCCCTTTATCATAGCTATTATTAGCCAAACAGTTTCACTGGCTTCATATGACCCTTCTGATGATGTTGGTGAAGACAAGTGAGAGACTGGAGAGCAAATGCTTGTGATAACTGTATAATTTGGCTGTTCCTTGGGTGGGAGAGCCATCAATTTCCTCTGCAGACAGCCATAGGATCGATAAATGAAACGCTGTGTGTGTAGTCATAGGTGTGGGCAAGGGCTGAGGACCTTATGGAAGTGCTCCTTGGAGGATGGACTCTTGAACTGCGGGTCCATTCGAGCTTCAGATGAGCAACAGGTAAAACCCAGGTAGGGCTGGAAAGAGGATTTGTGGGTTCAGAGGGGGAAATGCAGAGAAATTAGAAGAATCAATAAGAGAGGTCACATAAAGTGAAGGCTTGAAAGCCTGGAAATGTAAAACCTGGCTGGACTTTTTGTTCCTAAGAAAGAGGAGATACTTATAGGGATGGCTGGGATAAAGTTCCATCTCCAAATAGGTGTGAGGAGTAAATGAAGAGCCCAGAGGAAAACACAGAGAGATATCTTGGCAAGCAGGAGCTAAGGGTGAGATTTCACACTGTCTGAGCTCAGACTTGTAAAATGAAACATAAATTCCTCAGCCCTTTTAGAAGGACCGAGAAAGAAACAGGGTGACTGCATGGTGGGAGTGGGGTAGAGCCTGGGTGGACCAAAGGAACTCGATGTTTTGGTTTTCCATGAGGATGTTGCTGTTGCTCTTTGGGTGCAAGTGGGTTTATAGGGGTGGGGGTGAGGAATTATTGCCTTTAGGGGGACAAAAAATACAAGATCGTTGAAGCTGAAGGATGGATCTTCTGTATTTCTGAGCAAACTGGTGCTCAGAAATCACACATATATGTAACAAGGATTGTTGAGAAACCTGCTGAAGCTGGAAGGTGTCACAGTTGGATTTTTGTTTTGTTTTTTGTTTTTTTTTTCTGAGAAGGAGGAAACATGGTCCAGATGAGCAGATGGGCTGTCAGGCTGACATCAGTGGTACGCTTAGTGGAACAGCTTTGGAGTGAGGGATTCATCAGTTCACAGGGGTAATTGAAAAGGGAAGGAGACATGCCGGAGGTTTACCAGCCTTGTATCATGCTAGATTAATCGCATGTCACCTTGGCAGCAAAGTAACTGATGATCTTGCTAAAGAGATTGCAGTCCATCTTGTTCATCTGGGTTTTCATGATGCATTTTGTCTGCTGGAGGAGGGAAGAGGGGCTGAGTAGAACTGCTCTAAGGAACTGTCTGAAAACCCACTGAGTGCGACCCAGGGTCTGCTTGCCCTGGCTTTATGGAACTATTTCATAAATGGGACAAAAAGTGAGAAATATTAATGAAATGTGGACAACATCCATGGATGGGCAGTGGCATCAGAATCAAGAAGCTGAGGGTGCTCCGAGATGTGATGGGTGCCTGTAACGACTGGAGTAAGAGAAACGATGCGTGGTGTGTGCTGGGAGAGATATGGGGCTGGGAACAGGGAGATTTAGGCTGAGCTGGAGCCTTGCAGGCAGGGAGGAGGGGAAAGAGGTGGGTCTGCAAGTCTGGAGCTGATGTGATTGCAATGAAAGCAAATGAAATCTGGTGTCTTCAACAAGAGAGATCAAGGAGAGTGCGTGTGTGCTGGTGAGCCCTGGTTGGGAATGCTGTGCAAAAGCCTCATCATCCATGTGTGAGGAGCAGGAACTCATCTGGAGCAGGTGCAAAGATGAGGAGGGACCAGGACTCCCCAGAACCTCAAGAGTTTTGGCCCAGGATATAAAGGCTGGAGAGTGGAGAAGCATCTGCCTCCCCCTCCATCAACTAGGGAGCTGGATGATGGTCCCTGTTAAACACCTGGCAGGGAAATGAGGGTTTGTGCTTTTGTTGTGCTGGGGGGCTGACCAGTCCCTCCTGCTTCTCCCCAGTCACTTAGGGGTGCCTCCAGGACGGGGAAACTGCCCCTTGACCAGTCCTTTGCCTTTCGACCTGATTTACACGGACTACCACGGTCTCCAACAGATGAAGCAGCACATGGGGCTCTCCTTTAAGAAATACAGGTAAGCAAAGCCACTCCCTCCTCTTACTCTCTGTTTCATTAATTAGCAAGCAAAGACAAATGCTGATGACCTCGAAGGACAGCCCCACATCCCAGGAGTCAGACCCTTTGATTGCAGCTTTGATTTTTGCTCAGCTCTGGCTGCTGCTGCCCTACTGTGTCCCCTGCTGCCGCGACAGGACTCGCCCCAGAGCCTCACTTATTTAAGACAAAACCTCATGAGAAGAGGCTGAACTGGAAAAAAATAACCAAAGCCCTGCATGTGCCTGGGGTGCATGTGTGCAGGTTGGCCATGCCACAGAGGGAAGCGCCAACCTTTTCTATTTACAAGAAGCAGAGCCCTGTCCCTGACTCCTTCGTCATCAAGACAAATGTCACCATCCCCTGGTACATCACCAGCCAGGAGAATATGTGATTTAATTTAGTGCTGATAGTCCCACTATTTATTATGTTTTCTCCCATCCCTTCCACTATCCTACACAATTTTATTAGAGAGAAAAATGACAAGCGGTGTTATTGCTTTTATTATAAATGCATCTGCTCTCGCATTCAGCTTGCTTTGCTCTTCCCTTGCTTGCTGCTCCCCTTGTCTCCTTGGTCCTGTGCTGCTAATGCCTGCCTCAGCATTCCCAGGATATTGGGAAAAGCATTAACAGGTCTTCAGGAGATACATCATTCTCACAACCATCAGGGAGGTGAAAGCCCCGCGAGGGGAAATCACTCCTTCCAGGAGGGAGCAGTGGGTTGGGAAGAGCTGCATGAGATGTTCCTGCACCCTCTGCTTGGGGAGCAGACAAGGGACGAGCTGCCTGGGGGCACAAGATGTCCCTGGCAGTGGGACTTTCTCAAACCGAGGTCCTTGGGTTCTGTCTCCTCTCCCAGGTGCCGCGTCCGGGTCATCGATACCTTTGGGACAGAGCCGGCGTATAACCACGAGGAGTATGCCACGCTGCGCGGCTACCGCACCAACTGGGGCTACTGGAACCTGCAGCCCACCCAGTTCATGACTATGTTCCGTAAGTGGGGGACAGAAGCACAACAGGGGTTTTTTGGTGGCTTGCAGGCACCACAGAAGCGGGTCTCTCCTTTAGCAGGTGATGCCTGGGCAGTGCCATCCTCCCTGGCTCCACTCCTGCTTCCTGCTGCCTGCAAGGAGCTCCCGAAGCTGCTTGGCCATTTCTTGGGCTATAAAAATGTTCCAGGCAGAGAGACCTGGCTCCTTCCTCCGTGATGGGTTGCTGGCTTCAGCACAGCCTGGGCCAAACACAGGACACAAGCAGGAGCTTCTGGCTCCTGGGAGGGGAAGCATAGAAATCATAGAATCATAGAATGGTTTCGGTTGGAAGGAACCTTAAAGCTCATCCAGTTCCAACCCCCCTGCCAGCAGCAGGGACACCTTCCACTAGACCAGGTTGCTCAAAGCCTCATCCAACCTGGCCTTGAACACTTCCAGGGAGGGGGCATTCACAGCTTCCTTGGGCAACCTGTTCCAGTGTCTCACCACCCTCACAATGAAGAAATAGGTGGTTTTGGTTGCAAAGCCTGGTTTTATTTCAGCTGGGGTTCTAAAGGTGAGATGTTTTAGAACATCAGCGATTCGGGTTTGCCTGTGTCACGGAAAGGAGATGTGCTTGTCTGAAAGGAGGACAGTGACCCATTGGGTGCTGGGTAACGCAAACGTTGCTTTGTCCTGGCTGGATAGAGCACATTTGTCAGTCTTAAAAATGCCTTTCTTTTTTTTAAAGAGCCACTCGAGCAGGTTGCAAAGCCTGTGTTTTATGAGCTGCTTGGATGAGGATTCATGCCTCTAGCAAGGCTCTGGAGCTGGGCTCATCTCAATCCCCATGCTGTGATGAGGCTGCAAACTCAACACTGATGGGGTCCCAGAAAACATCTATCCAGCCACGTGTAAAACATCTATCCAGCCACATGTCTTCTCTCTTTGTTGTCTGCAGCTCACACCCCGGACAACTCCTTCATGGGCTTTGTGTCAGAGGAGCTCAACAAGACAGAGAGGCAATTCATCAAGTCCAACAAAGTGAGCACCATGGCAGTGGTGTACGGGAAGGAGGCCAGCATCTGGAAGGTGGGTGTTCTCGGTGCTGTGGGGAGCAGCCAGGCCTCTGGCTCTTATCCCGAGCTTTTGAGGCACAGATCTCAATGTGTTTGTAGAGAAATGTCCTTGTCCCCTTCATAGAGGGGCAGCTGAGGCTGCTGCAGTGATGTGACATGTCCAGCACCTTTGAGCACAGCTGGCAGAGGCTGGTGAGACCAGTCCCCTGCTCTTTGCTCTAAGGGACACTTCTTCCCAACAGGCTGCTTAGAGTGAAGGTTTCACAGCGATGATTTTACGTATTAATTACAGTGGTTGCATTAGGTGATTCCCTGGGTTATGATGGGGATGATTTGTGCTTTCAAGTACCCTGTGAAAGGGGAACGTGCTGCCCTCCTGCCCGCCTGCACTGGTCATGCTGGGGTGAGAGGAGTGGAGCAAGAACCCCCATCCTTGGTGGTGGCCAGTGCTGGTCCTTGCTGGGACCCCACACTCGGCCACATTCGGTGCATCCTGGCTGATGCATCCCTACACCAGCAGATGTGGGGTAAACCCCTTCTCTCTCTTTCCCCAGCCCTAAACTGCTCTGCCAGTGAGCAAAAAGACCAACAAAACTCCCCAGCCCCCCAAAGCATCCCCCTACATCTCCTGCAGTGGCCAGGGGACGTGTGTGCTCCCCTCTCTTATCCACAGCAAGCCAGCTGCTTTACCTTCCAGGGCTTAAAAAAAGGGAGCTAAGGAGCTAATTCTCACTGTCTCTTGATTTATTTCTTTTTTCTTTTTTTTTCCCCTTTATGCACCACCTGGGGCTGTTCCAGTTGCAGGTACTGTACCTCACCAGCCACTGCTGGGCTTTACCTCTGCGTGTCTTCTTGCAAGAGAAAGATTTTGCTGGAGCTGGCTTTGCCTCGTCATGAACTCAGTCTTCCCATGCTGCTGGGATCGATGGGGGTTGATGCAGCTGGAGGATGTATCCCCTCCCTGATTTAGTCCCCACCTTTCCTGATTTAGTGGCTCTGCCCTCACGGGGCTGCCTGCGGTGGGCCAGAATCCAGCCACACCATCTCCTCCTGTTCATGGATGTTTGTGGCTTTTCCATCACCCCCTACATCTGAGAGCAAACCCCCCAGCATGTGTATGTCAAAGGCTCCCTAAAAACCCACTGAAACACACTAATTTTAGGGCAACTGTAACATCTTTTCTGCTTTTCCTACCATCCCCCCACCCTTTCATATCCATAAGTTTCATTTGAGCTTAGTTAGGTTAATCTGTGAAGGCACTAAAGAGAGTTAAAACCTCAGAACACACATTCTTCTCCGCTCTTAGTGCTACCAACATTTGCTCCTTTTAGCCAGAACTCACAAATAACATCATTTTCCCCAAAACTGCATATATGGAGTAATTTATTACTGGGTGAAGGGGCTGGGACTGGTTTTTACTGGTGGCTGTTCCTCAAGACCACGCTGCTGGGGCATTGCTTCATGTCTTGTGCCACCCCATGTGGCATAAAAGCTCCATAAAATATGGGGAAAGGGAGCTTTTCCTTATTTGAGTGATTTTGAGGTCTAGAAAGGAAAAGAGCAACTCCATCTTCAGGAGCCAGCTGTTTATTTACAAGCCTTGGACCAAGCGCCGTCTCCAGAGCAGAATCTTTTTGACATTTAGAAACATTTTATTAAACCTGCCTTCCCGTTATTTCTCATTTCCTACCACTCTGAACTTCTCGCCTCCAGCTTGCAACAGAAGCTGAAGTTTGAATCAGGTGGGAAAGGCTGTTTTCATCAGGCTGCTGCCCGATTTCCGTGGGTGGAAGCAGATCACAGTGCTCAGAAGGAGCAGTGGAGGGGGTCTCCCGTGCCAGCACCCCCACCATGCAGGGGGATTTGGGGATCGGTCCCTCCCCGATGATGCACGGTGACCCCTGGCACTACCCAGGGACTATAAGCTGTGTTTCACTCCCACCTCCTCAAGCCCTTTGCATTAGGGAATAGCTATCAAAATGGTGCTGATTCGGGTTTTAGTGGCCCCCTGCAGCCTCATCCCACCAAACCCACTTGCTTTTAGCCTTAGAGAAGTCCAGACATATGTGGCTGAGGGTGGAAATAGTGTTCAGAGAAGCTTTAAGGCAGCATATGGAGTTTTCTCAAATTCGCCATTTCTACCTCCTTATTCCCTCCTGGTCTCTGCTTTTTTTTGGGGGGTATTACAGCACTGGGACAAGCTGAAAATACAGCAGCCAAAGGATGGTCCCTGTGTGGCTTTTCCAAAGAAAAAAAATCTGCAGGACAGCAAGTGTTAAAATGGAAGGCTGCTTTGGAGAGCAAAAGGAGGAAAGTCTCCAAAAGATGAAAACTGATGACCCCCCCTTGATTTTTTTCCAGATAGTAAAACAGGTTTAAACCTGAGTGAGAAAATCCTGGGGATTTGTTACTTGGAATAAGAGGCCATTAGCAAGCTCTGGCCTTTGCAAACTTTCCCCTGAATCCCCTGAAACCTTTAATTCTGCAGCTCCAGAGTGGAAGTTGCCCATGGAGGTGGCAAGGAAGGCAGGGGCTTGAGGTGCTGATGTTCAGGGTGCTGGATCCTGCAGCCGTCTGTGCTCACTGGCAGCCTGGGGTGGTCCAGGATGCGTGTCCCAGGGGTGCGGAGGGGAGGGTGTGGGTTTTACACTGCTGTGGGGTGGGCTGAAGCATTGTGGGAGCTCCAGGCAGGACAGCAATCTGAGAGTTAAATCTCAAACTGGGGATCAGTCCCATCTCCTGGTGCAGTTCACACCTTTACCTTCCTCCCCAGGGCAAGGAGAAGTTCCTGGCCATCCTCAACAAGTACATGGAGATCCACGGCACGGTGTATTATGAGACGCAGCGCCCGCCCGAGGTCCCGGCATTTGTGAAGAACCACGGGCTGCTCCCACAGCACGAGTTCCAGCAGCTGCTGAAGAAGGCAAAGGTGGGCGAGAGCCAACGGGGGTGTCCGTGGGACCCTGTCCCCCGTTAACTAGCCAGCAGTGAGGACAGAAATAAAACCTAATTAAAGGAGGGGACGAGGGGAAAGGCCATTATCTGCACTCCTCCCAGGCTTGCAGAGCTATCAGAAGGGCTAATTAGCTGGGAGTTGAGCAGAGGACAGCGTTTCAAATCAAGATGTGTCTGATGAGTTTCTCCTTGCAGACTGTCTGCAGACGGAGCACAAAGTTTCCTGATTAATTCATTTATTGCTAAGTATTGTGGAGTTTTTTCTTCCCTATGGCCATGATAAAAATAAACAGGATTCTTGGAGCGAGTGTGCGGGGTGTGGGCACATCCCAGCTGGTGTCTGAGGGAAAAGCTGTTGGTTCTCCAGCCCATGGCTCTGGCAGACCAGGATTTCTCCATACAGAACCAATACCATGGTTGTAGCCACTGTGTATTGAACACCCCATTGCTTTGCATGAGTGGGTTGTGAGCTGTGGAGCAAGGGGAGTTTTTAGCACATTTAAGCCATGGGGTGTTGAACTGTGGGGAGCTGCCTTTAGAGGCTCAGTGTGCAGGACCAGAGAAGCAGAGGGGGATGCTGGCGGGTTATTTGGGAGACTTTCCTATGGGGTTGGCCATGTTCACTCACCTGGATGTGGGTTTGCTCCCTTGCAGCTCTTCATTGGCTTTGGGTTCCCCTACGAGGGTCCTGCCCCACTGGAGGCCATCGCCAACGGCTGCGTGTTCCTGCAGGCGCGTTTCAACCCTCCCCACAGCTCCCTCAACCACGAGTTCTTCCGCGGGAAGCCGACGTCGAGAGAGGTGAGTCTGGCAGGAGGCAAGTGGGTGGGCTGGAAGGAGCCACCCTCTCTACACTGGGGTTTGGGTTGATCTGGGGAAGAGCAGTTGCTAAACTGTTTTTTGTTTTGGTTTGGTTTTTTTTGGCAAGACTTCGTCCAAATGCAAAAATGCGGATACCTGCAGATGGGGTCCCCTCTCCCATCCTCGCATCCTCTCCATCTGGAGCACTTGGATGCAAGGGGCCCTGCTGTGGGTTTGGGGTTGCAAAGGAGAAGGTGGTGTAGGAGATTTCTGCAGACCACAAAGCCCAGCTCCTTCCCCATCAGCACAGATCCATGCACACCCCCTGCCCTGCTCCCAAACCGGAGCTGATGCTCCCCTGTCCATCCTTCTCTACACCCAGAGAGAGATGCCGGGACCTCTGTGGTGTTGCAGGGGTGCAAAATCCCTCCCAGGCTTGCCCGTCACTGGGAATTCAATCTGAGTGAAACAGGAACTCTTTAAAAGTTAAAGGGTTGAGAAAATTGCCTCTTTTATTATTAATAAAGTGGATAACGCAGTGCAACGCTCGCTCCCGCTGAGAAGGGCTTTGTTGGGCAGCTGTGCTGGCTCAGCCCTGCCGCAGCCCGGCTCAGTGGCACCCATCTGGGGCTTGGGGGGCAGGGCTGTCCTGCACCCCCGTGTCTGCCTCATTCACCCCCTCACTAGGTGCTGGTGTTAGCACCCATCCAGTCTGGGTGCTGCAGTTGTGCTTCAGGGTAGAGCAGCTGGGGATAAGGGCTGTGAAATGCCCCAGGGTGTTTATACACTGGAGGGGAAGGAGTTGGCAGATCTGTCAGGAGAAAATGAGGAAGGACAGCAAAGCTGGAGAATAAAACGCAGAGCATGTGCTGCTCTCCTGCTCCAGCCCGTGGGTTTTCAGGCCCCTCTGCAACACTTTGCAGTGCCCTCGAGACACCTCCTCTGCTCAGCATCTTCTCTCTTCCCTTCCTGAGAGGACAATCCCCAAAACTTGCCTGGTAAGAGGCGGGTGGCTGCAGGGTACCAGTGCACAGGCTGCCTGTGGCATCGAGATGACACAGATTCCAGCATGGCTTTCTCTGGGTGCCAGACTTTCCCAGCCTTTGGAGGTGGTGGATTTTCTCTCTGCCTTGTTTTTGGTGCTGTCAAACCAGAGAGAGAGACATGGTGCTTCCTAGAGCTTTGCTGCTTTGCTCTGTTTTTGCCACTCCAGACCTGCAAATGGTTGAGGTCAAGGTTAGGTTTTACCCCTGTTATGGAGATGGGGATGTTCAGGGCTGCAGAGGCCATTTTGGTGTTGATGGGAATGGTGCATCCCAACTAAGCAGGAATTTTTGAGCTTTATCAACCTGATGGCAGGGGGCAGCTGGGCTCAGAGGAAACTTTTTTCCCAGCACATCTCTATGTGCAATGGATGTGACTGTGCCCGAGCCTGTCAGTGCCACAGAGCTGCTCCTCTCTACTGTGATTGCACAAAACCACCTCACATTGCTCACTGTGTTTTCAGGTGTCCTCCCAACACCCATATGCTGAAGACTTCATCGGGAAGCCGCATGTGTGGACTGTCGACTACAATAACTCCGAGGAGTTTGAAGCTGCTATCAAAACCATCATGAGGACCCAGGTACGGCTCGGAGGGGGTGACGGGGCGATCTCCCCACTGCTGGGTTTGCAGGGAGGGATATCTGTGGTGGTTGTTGGTGACTGATTCTCACTTTTGAGCATTAATTACTTTCCCTTCCTTACTTCCCCTTGGAAATTATTTGCACGTGCAGAGCAGAAATCCTCCTCTCCTGCAGCTTCAGGGGAACTCATGCTCTCGCCTTGCTTTGGTACCTAGTGTCAGAGGCATTTCCCCAGGACAGCATCATGCCTTTGAGGGATCCCCTGGGAATCTTCCAGGCAGAGCCAGAGTAAGGGAAAGCTGAGATAAGGGAGATGAGGTCTGGGACCAGGAGGCTGAGGTGGCTGGAGATGCATGGCGGTGCTGGGACCTGGCATGAAGCAAAGATAAACCCAGGGAGCATCTCCCTGCGAATACCCTGAGAGCTGCCAGCCTCTGCGCCTGCTGTTACCCCATTTCCTTGTTCATCATTACAATTCAGATCGAGCAAATCGATAGGAATAGCCCCAGGAGTTGCCTCTGTGAAGGATGAAGGGAGAGAAGGAAGGGGGGATGCAGGTTCTCCCCATGAAGGCAGCCTTCCTGCTGCTCCTGCCCTGCAAACACTCCCTCATGAATATTTACCTCCTCCTGTGGCAGGAGCCTTTCAAGTTGTCCAAATTATTAAAGTCAGTTTTCCTGGAGGGGAGAAAAGTGCTGTTCTCCATGTTGCTTACAATTTGCTTCACCTGGGATGAGCCGTCCCCTTGTGAGGAGAGTGATGTGCTGCGGGACCAGGGTGCCGTGTCAGGGTGCGGGGGTCTGGGGTTCACAGTGCCGGGTGGGATTTTGGGGGAACAGGCAGGGTGCTGACCAGAGAGATGTCATCCTTGCTTTTGCCCACGTTCAAGGCTACAGAGGTGGGTGGCAGAGCTGTGGCAGTCTGGGGACATTGTTCAGCTGTGCCTGGGTCTTGCACCTTCTCATGGGTGATTGCTGCAGCTTGTCACCTCACACTGATTTTCTCTACGAGTTTGCAAAGACTGAACGAACCTGACTTACAAAACCAGTTGTTGTTTTGCACATTCATTCTGCTATCTCGATTAAAATGAAATTAAAAATAATTACACCCCTGCTGCTGTGCTGCCAGGCCAGCTGTCAGTGCTTGACCCTCCACCATCTGGGCTGAAGAGATGGCCCAAAAGTAAGACAACACTGTGGGCGGGTAGCTGGGAGCTGCAGGTCTCTATTTCAGGAGAGAGAAGGAAATTTTCAGTGTTTCCAGAAAAGACAAAGAAATTAATGAAGCCTGGTGCTGTGGTGCTATTAAAAGAATTTAAAAAAATCAATTGGAGAATTAAGGAGGGGGAAAGGACTCTGCTGGCTCCTGAGCAGCTGTGTTGCGCCGCAATGGTGACTGGATGTGCACCGGGTCATTTCGATGATGATGGTTTAGGTGATAATTAAATGATGCTTAATGATAATTCTAGTTTAAAAAAAAAAAGGGGGGGGATTTTAGGAAAGAATCTGGTGATGTGATAGGCCCCAGGCAGGAGGACTTGGTGTGGGGACCTGCTCTCTGTGGCACCAGGGGCTCAGTAGAGCGTGCTGTGCCATGCTGATCCCTGTTTTGCCCAAAGATGAGCTCCTGTCTCCACTTTTCTCCCTGTTCTCACTCTTCATGTAAACGCAGTTGCGGTGCAGTAACAACATGTCCTGCCTCCCTCTCTTAATTAGCGTTTCTTCCATTGCTAACCGGCTGAGGGAGGGCAGGGGAAGTGGAGCTGGGTGAAGAAACAGAAGAGACAGAGAAAGACATGGACCCGTTGGAGTGAGTCCAGAGGAAGCCTCAGAAATGATCGGGGGCTGGAGCAGCTCTGCTGTGAGGACAGGCTGAGAGAGTTGGGGCTGTTCAGCCTGGAGAAGAGGAGGTTTTGGGGAGACCTTATCGTGGCCTTTCAATGATTAAAGGGGGGCAATAAGAAAGCTGGGGACAGACTCTTTAGCAGGGCCTGTGGCGATAGGACAAGGGGTGATGGCTTTAAACTAAAAGGGGGGAGATTCAGACTGGATAGAAGGTAGGAAATTGTTATGCTGAGGGTGGTGAGACCCTGGCCCAGGTTGCCCAGAGAGGTGGTAGATGCTCCATCCCTGGAAATATTCAAGGTCAGGCTGGACGGGGCTCTGAGCAACCTGATCTGGTTGCAGATGTCCCTGTCACTGCGGGGCGGGGGGGGTTGGACTGGATGGCTGTGAAAGGTCCCTTCCCACCCAAACCAGTCTGTGATAAGAAGGGTGTCTGTAAGGCCGCAGGGCATGTGGGTGCTGCTGGGCACTGCTGGGAGGACAGGCAGCCATGGCCGGGCATCCCCGCTGGGCTTCTCTCCGCTTTCCATCCCAGCACGACGCTGTGTGTAGCCGGATAAACGCGTGTCTCCTATGGGACCGTGGGGCAGCTAAAGCCCCCTCTCAAAAGCTTTATTTTGGAGGGATCTGGCTGCACCTATCTCTGCGGGACCAGGGACCCCCACCCCAAGTTCCTCTCCCATGAAGCATCCCAAGCCCTGTCATTACTCTCGACTGCTGGGAGGCTGAAGCCCTGAATTTGCCTCAAATTAATAAAATCAGGTGCTGGCATCCCGCTTGCATTGAAAACGTGCAGTTGCTCTGGAGAGATGTTATTCCTCCCCATCAGGAAGCACACTGGGTTAATCCCACCACTCACCTCTCTGGGTTTTTTTGATGATATTATAGAAATCCTCCTGAAGCAGAGTGAGTGTGAATAAATTACAGCAACTTCTTTTTTCCGTCTTCTTCTTTTTCCCTTTTTGTCTTTTAAATAGAAAGGTCTGCTTTATTAGAGATGCTGTCAAGGCAATTAAGCCTAAGAATTGACCTACCTTACTGGTTTAAAAGCCTTATTATGGGCTTTGGCTTCAGGAATCCCTTGCTAT
>NW_010314708.1:5255-7263 GCF_000700745.2 Antrostomus carolinensis | reverse complement strand
CAGGAATTGAAAACAGGTATTAGCAGGAGGAGCTGGTGGCCTGGCACTTTAGTGTTGCTGTTCCCAGCTCGGTACTGCAGCTTGGAGACATTATTTTCCTGACTCCTTTTTTTTCTTGAAGGTGAAATGGGGTGTTTTGTTATCAGAATATTTAACAAATTTGTCTGTGTTTCACAATAACCACCATCAATTTATTTTTTCACTCCAAACATTTCATTCCCACATTACTGGAATGAAATAACATATTTTTGTTTCCCATCTGCCTGCCTTTGTATGAAAATCCTCTGCCAGTTTATGGAAAGGAAGGCTCGTATCTGAAATGATGCATTTCCCTTTGATTCACCAACCCAGATTGCCAAACCTGAAACACATTTCTCCTCTCTTTGATGGGTGGAAATGTTGGAAATTGAAAACTGACACGAAATTGATTTTGTTGTTGTTGTTGTATGTCTGAAAAATCTCTTATCCCACAACTTCAGTTTTGCATCTTCCAGGCAAAACTCAGTAAAACATTTTGGGGGGACATGGGATGTTGTGGGAAGCTGTTAGATGTCTTTTTTTGCTCTGCCTCTGTCATCAGCTTTTCCTGGTGACAGCCAAGTTGTCCTGGGGTCTGGGAACCAGGGTGCTGGGAACCCCTCGAGGGCTTTGGGAGGTGGTTTCATGAACCTGGTCATCATTCTGATATGGTCAAGCTGACAAAAGCTTACCCGGGTTTAGAGCATCATTTCTCTGGGGGGATTTCATAGAATCACAGACTGGTTTGGGTTGGAAGGGACCTTAAAGATAATCCCATTCCAACCCCCCTGCCAGCAGCAGGGACACCTTCCACTAGACCAGGTTGCTCAAAGCCTCATCCAACCTGGCCTTGAACACTTCCAGGGAGGAGCAACCACAGCTTCTCTGGGCAACCTGGGCCAGTGTCTGACCACCCTCACAGTAAAGCATGGTCTGTATATGCTTCAGCAATATTTCAGGGTTACTTTGTGTGTGCCCCAGCTTGCCCATGGCTCTCCAGCCAGGTCGTGGCCACTGTGGCTGTACAGCCGAATGGATTTGTATTGCAGATAGCTGGAGCTGCAGCTTGGGGTGGAATGTGGATGTGCTGTCCTTGCAGCTACAGCCCTGCCCCGGCTCCAGGCTGGCAGAGCTTCCTTGGGTGTGCTGGGAGCTGGCCGGGTCTGCTGGCAGGGCTGGCTGCTGTATGTGTGCAAATAAAAGAGTTGAGATGCAGCCGGCATCCTTCGCCAACCTCGATTTGCTTGAGAGAAACTTCTTCCTTCTGGAGAGAGACCAGAATTGTGGCTTGGTTTTGCAATATGTTTGGTTCCCCCCCCCAAGAAATGCCCTTGTCCTCCTTTCCCTTGGTCCTTTTGGAGGTGGCTTCTGCTTCAGGTCACCCTGTGACTTCTGGGGAAGGTTTTTGGCAAGCTGTGCCTCTGCCATTCATCTCCCCTTGGAGTGGTTTTGGGTTTGCTTGATGGTTCTCATCCCTGACTTTATAAGGAAAATTGAAATCATGGAAGCACCAAACCCTTCTACCCTAGAGATCAAATCCTGGCACAGTCACACAGGGCTGAGAGACAAATTGTGTCCTCCTGGGAAAGGTGATGCCAGGAGGATTGTCCCAGTGATGAATTACAACTGTTGGCCAGAGGCTAGAGGCTGGGGAAGGAGAGGGGTTTGCAGGCACCACCATTTTCTTGGCCTTCAGCTTTTTCTGTTGTCAAAAATAGCCCTCGCACAAGCAATTTAATAGACCCAATATTCTGGTGTAGTGAAGGGAGAAGGCTTCATTATATTAATGTCAAACATACAGGAATATAATGGAAAATTATACATTTCAGACTATGCTTGAGAGAGTGGCGTATTAAACATCACAGCGAAAATAGCTGGTTAAAGTGTTCCCAGCCTGCTGTTACGTGCTGGCAGAGAATTGCATTATTTTTCTACTTATTTGTGTGGTGAAGTTTAGATTCTTTTCCTTTCTTTTCCATTTGAGCAAGAG
>NW_010314708.1:0-5185 GCF_000700745.2 Antrostomus carolinensis | reverse complement strand
CCTATGGGGCACCAGTAACTCCCCATTTGGCAGCTGAGGAGCACTGGGGTTGGAGTGCTCTGAGGAGAAAGATGGCAAAATCCATCTTCACTGACCCCCCGCTCCCTCCTGTGCAGCGGAATGTGGTTGCCCCACCTTGGAGCCCCCCTCCTCCCTCCCAGCTCTCCGGGGAGAGCGGGGATGAGCAGTAACGATGCGGCTGTTGAGAAGGAGCCCAAACCTGTCAGATTTTAATTAAAAAATTACCTTCCTGAAACTGGCATTTTCTGTCAGTCCTGGGTGCATGAGCTGAATCCTAGGAGAGAAAGAGAGGGGAGCAGGGGGAAAATGAGAGCCTTTGGGGGAGAGGAGCACAGGGGGTGTGGGGGCTGCAAGCAGCCACAGCCTCCTGATGCCCTTGGACTCAAGCTGGGAGCCTGGGGGCAAGGGGGCTGCACCCACAGCAGCACCCTTGGGGTCACATGCAGGTGCAGGGAGGTTTTCTGCCTCCACCTTGCTATGGATGTGCTTCACCCCACTGTGTTTTTTTGGGGAAAAAAAGCTGTTTTACAGAATTCTATCTGCACGGTGCCTGGAGTAATGGGGTCCTGGGAAAAGACCCCCCAGCATTGTGACCATGAACACTGTGGTAAGAGGAGACCAAGCGCCGGTGATGCTTCCTGGCTGAGCAAGGGGAGGTTTGTCTCCCACGAGTGGGTGCCAGGCAGCAGCCAGCCTGGCTCAGGCTTTGTGTGACTGACACAGCTAGCTTTGCTTTGTGGAGGACTCTGCCCTGGTTAACCGAGTGCCCATCAGTAGTTGCGAGGCAGGATCAGTGCTCGTCGTCATGTCAGCCCTGATTAGCGCATGCATCTGTAATTAGACACAGCAGCTGTGATTTCCAGCCCTGCTGAGATCTCAGGTGGGATATTTATGGCAGGGAGATGCTTAGAGGGATCTTCGGTAGACTGAGCTTTTGAGCTTGGATTTGACAGGTACTTCAAAAGGAGATAGCTATTTTGGAGGTGCAGAGCTTAGGAACTAGAAGAAACTGTGTTTTCTAGATTAATTAACTTTGGGATATTTTTGCTTATAATCCTTATTTTGCATAAAACTCTGCAGAGACTCACAGGGGGAAAGGGTGGTCCAGGACCAGCCCCTTCTATGCACCAATATCCTGGGTCTCCTCTAACATCTCTCTGGAAAAATAAGGGAGCATGGAAAAATCTATCTTCCCGGGGCAGCAAGTTCCTTAAAAAACAATTTATTCCAGAGGGAAGGGTTGCATCAGTGACACAGCCCCTGTGGTGATGCTCTTCCCATGGGGGAAATTGCCAGTGACCATGGGGCAATGACCAGCTGCCTGCTTCTGCCTGCTCACCCTGGAACCTCTGCCACTGCTGTGCCGGGGACACGCTTGTCTGGGGGATGCTGCTGAGCCACTGTGCAGAGGAGGGGACCCCAGGGTGACTCTCGGGACAGAGAGATGTGATGTTGGGAGGCAAGTGCAGGCAGAAGTCTCTCAAAGACCGGCAGCGTTTTGTAACCCACACTAAAAATACACTGTGGCTGAGGCGCTGCCGGCTCTGTGTAGATAACAGACACCCACGTGGGGTGCAGCGACAGCGCCGGCATCAACATGGGCATCAGCGTTCGCTCCGTCCCGGCGTGCAGGTGGCTGCTGCCTCCCTGCCATGTCCCAGCCCATGCCGGCAGCAGCAGGAGCACCGAGCCTCTGAGGCTGGAGGAACACCAGCTTCCCCCCATCACAGCCATCCGTGCTGGGCAGAGAACCCTCTGAGAAGTGGTGGGAAGAGAGATATTCTTTTTCCTGTATTGTGCATGGCCAGTCCCAGCCCTGGGCTTTTCACCGGCCGGTTTGGTGGGTCGTAGCGCTGGGACAGTGTGAAGCCTGGACCTTCCTCTCTGAGCAGGAAGAACTGTGCCAAGGTCAGAGCGTGCAGGAGCAGAAGGTGTTAGACCAGACCCAGGGTATCACCAGGATCACCTTGGCACCTTGGCCTCCTCCTCTCAATTTTAAAATTACTCCCTCACCTTGCCCGCAGCTGCGGAGTGTTTCTTGGGCTGTGAAATGTTCATACTTTAATTGGAAGTGACCTATTGTATGAAAACTAATTTTATTTTATAACTTGCCAAAAATGAAGAAAAGTGAGACTAAAATGGAACAGAATGACTTCATTTCCACCAAGACATGGGTTGAACTCATATTCATCCTTCACCCTCTTTAGCACTTTATGGCCTGTGAAGTTTTTTCCAGTCCTAGTTTTCTGCCCCGCTTGCTTTGGTGGACAGACACAAGCTGTGGGCTTCAACGGGTGGGGAGAGCCATTGCCCAGGGCACTGGGCCAAGGGGAAGGGCAAGGCTGTCCCTGCTTGATGCCTGCACTCTACTCTTCCCCCTTCACAGGTGGACCCTTACCTGCCTTATGAGTACACCTGCGAGGGGATGCTGGAGCGGATCCACGCCTACATTCAGCACCAGGTTGGGGATCATCCCTGTTCTCCTTGGGGGAGCATCCATCCCTGTTCTCCTGGTCACCCATCCCTGTTCTCCCTGGAGAACTATCCCTCTTCTCCGAGGGGTCTGTTCCTGTTCCTCTGGGTAAGCAACTGCTGACCCAGTGCAGGTCCCAGCCCTGTGCAGCTAGTGGCCTAATTGCAGGGAGCACCAGGACATGGGGGCTGGGGGAGGTTTGTCATGAAGCAAAGATGCTGGAGGGGTGGTGGAGGGTGGCTGGGGGTGCTGGGGCTGGGCCAAGGTCTTTCTGCTGCAGAAAATAAGGCAGCATTGGGAGAAAAAGAGGTGGCCATTACCTTCATCTCCACTGCAGGAGATGCCATCTATGCATGCAGGTGACCTCAACCCAAGGAGTGAACTCAGCAGCCCAGGTGTCCTCCTGTCCCACTGGCAGCCTCCCTTTCCCATCCACAGTGTCTCACCCTGTCCCTCCAGGCACTGACCCATTGTCTTCTCTCCCACTAGGATTTCTGCACCACGTCGTCTCTTCCTCTGCCTCCCAAGGCCAAGAGTCCTGCTATGCAAAGCCCTCCGAGCCCACTGGCCCTGTCCCCCAACACCACTCACCTGGTGTGGTCCCCCAGCGCCAGCCGGGACCCCCATGCCTGGCCCCCGGTGGACTCGCTGCAGGTGTGGGTGTCGGAGCCCCAGCACTCCTGCACTGAGACGTGCCGGCGACGTGGGCTGGTCTGCGAGCCCACCTTCTTCAGGTTCCTCAACAAGAAGGAGGTGTTTCTCCAGTGAGTTGTGACCTTCTCAGCAAGGTGGTGGTGGGGTCCATCAGCCAGATGATACTCCCTTTGCTCCCCCCATCCCCAGAACCCATTTTCCTCATGTCCATCCTCCCAAAATCCCATTGAGACACCTTCATGCCCAAGGAGGTTGTAGGCAGGGAGCTGCCTGCACAGCAGCCCATTGCTTGCACTTGTTGGCCTTGACCAGCTTCACGGTTCAGAAGGCAAAAACAGCCTTTCCAGGCACGTTTCTGCCTCTCTCCCACACTGTTCCTCTCGACCTCATCCAAGCTCTCTGCCTTTCTCTCTCTTTTTTATATCTTTCTCTATAAAACTACATTTTGAACACACAGTGGTGAAGTTTCAGTAGAGTATAAATCTGCCACCGGGCTCCTTGCTGCTCTGCGGGCAATTAAGATGCAAGCATTGCCATTGCTCTCATGCTGGTCAGGCAGGCGATGGGATGTCCCACTGACATTTTTATACGATAAATTAGAGCTGGGGCTTGGATTTCACTCTCCCCTCCACGTTCCCCTCCAGACACAAAAATGAGCTGGCTCAGGGGATCAGAGAGATCAGTGGGATGGTGATGCCAGCACTGCTGCTCCATCTGCAGACGTGGGCACGGGTGAGAGGAGAGGGATTCTGAGATCCCCACTGGGCATTTCTGCTGCTCCTTGGGGCATTTGTTGATGCCCACCCTGCTTTTGCTGGCTAATCCTGGCTAGCAGGGGACATGTGGGCACCACTGATCCATTATGGGGACAGACTTTAGCAGGGCCTGTGGCGATAGGACAAGGGGTGATGGCTTTAAACTAAAAGGGGGGAGATTCAGACTGGATAGAAGGAGGAATTTGTTACACTGAGGGCGGTGAGACCCTGGCCCAGGTTGCCCAGAGAGGTGTTAGGTGCCCCATCCATGGAAATATTCAAGTCCAGGTTGGACAGGGCTCTGAGCAACCTGATCTGGTTGCAGATGTCCCTGTCACTGCAGGAGGGGTTGGACTGGGTGGCTGTGAAAGTTCCCTTCCCACCCAAACCCTGCTGCGATTCTATGATTCCAGGGGACATGAGCTGCTTGGGAGGTGTCCACTGAAAGAGAACAGGTCTGTTGGTCAGCAGGGGGATAGAAAAGATTTGGGTGGATTTTTGTGCGTGATTTCCTGTGCCATCTGTGGCCCACACAAGAGTTGGGGTGGTCTCTGGGCTGCAGGGTTGAGTTGCCAGGGTCACCTCTTCTGCATTCACATCTAGCCAAGGGGTGCCAGACATAGCACTTACGGTTCCTGGTGCAACCAGCAAAGATTTGGGCCAGTGCTTAGTGAAGGAACCTCCCTGGGAAGGACAGAATAGCACTAAAAATCCTTCAGTAAAACCCTTCAGGCTGCCTCCTCCCCTGAACCGACCCAACTTTGTCTTTGTTCCCAGGCTCAGCATCACCTGCGACAGCACCGAGTATGAGATGAACCATCTTTACCCAGCGGTGGCTGAGAACGTCCATGAGTGCTACCTCCAGAAGGAGCCACTGCTCTTCAGCTGTGCGGGCTACAACACCAAGTACCGGCGCCTCTGCCCCTGCCGTGACTACCACAAAGGACAAGTGGCTCTGTGCAGGGACTGCTTGTGACTTGGTGTGTCCTCCCACTCCATTTTTGTGACACGCAACGTGCAACGGGTGGCTTTTTCTCAAAGCGTCTGCAATAGCCAAGGGAGCTGGGACAGGTCCCTCCTGGCTGGTGAGCCGGGGGTGTCATACTCTGGGGGTTGTTTCACCCACCAGTCAACTGTGAATGACCATGTCCTCACCTTTGGTTTCATTTTCTTCTTGAGGAGCATCGTCCAACCACATCCAAACCCACCTGGACCTGGTGGTGCTGGAACGGGGTGGTGGGGAGAGCGGGGACGGGGACACACTTCCCTTCCTCCAGCAGTG
>NW_010314707.1:24016-25130 GCF_000700745.2 Antrostomus carolinensis | reverse complement strand
TACCCCTAGCTGCATTTTCAGGAAGAAACCAGAACTATCTGGGCTATCAGATGAAGGCCGGCTGGTGACAAATCCCAGTCAAAGAGCTCAGAAGAGAAGAGCAAAGAGTCTTCAGACCAGGAAAAGACTGAAGAATAAAACAATTGATAATGTCAAGATCAGAGTCATTCACATTAGGTAACATTTTTGTAAGTAATCACACTTGTATTACCAAGTATAAATAAAATTCAGATCATAAACATATGCAAATAACGCTTTAAAAAATTCAGAGAGCTGGAAGTGCTCATCACAGAAAGGCTATTCAGATAAAAGCTTGGTGGATATCCTGTTTCTTCATGTTATTTATCTCATCAGCACAGTAGAGCTCCAACTGCTGAAGAACAGAACAAAATGCTGGCAGAAGTCTACAAACCCTAAGGAGAAAGAAAGAAAATGGTATTGTGCTTTCCAAAAGGCTAAAAATTAAAGTGGACTAGTCTAAGAAAGTCAGACAATATACATTAAGACGCAGAGTTTCTTTATCTCACTACTATAAAATAGATGCCTTGAGTTCTGGTCCCACTGTGACCTAATTAATGACATGCCAGAACAGGAAGCTTCCTGCTTAAAAAAAAAAAAAATAAAGAAAGAAAAAAAAAAAAAAGCCCATAAAAAAACTCAAACCACCACCAAACAACAACAAAAAAGCCCACAAAACCCCAAACATTAAGACAACAACAATAAAAAACCAAACCCCACCCTCCCCAAACAATAAAACCCTCCTTGCACTAGATAGCAACCAAAAAAAAGGAAAAAATGCTACATTTATTCTAGAAATGGAAGAAAATAATCTGAAGTGACTGTTCTACAGTCAGATAAGAAGGATTTGGTAGAGTTACGGCAAAACCCAAATCCCCTAATGCAGCCAGAGCTCTCACCAGAAGTCCATCCATCCTCTCCCCCGATATCGACAAAGTCCAGCTCTCTTCCTTTACACTTATTTAGCAAAAAAAACCCAAAACCCACTACTTAACCTGATTGCCTCTCTTAAAAACTTCAGTGTGCCTTTTAGGAGGAGGCCATACACAGCCATACCTCCACAGCTTCCTTCCCAGAAGGACAGACATTCCAGCCC
>NW_010314707.1:20840-23963 GCF_000700745.2 Antrostomus carolinensis | reverse complement strand
GATCTAGCTCATGGAAAACAAAAACCAAAAATACCTACAAGATGTTGATTGTTGATTTCTCCTCATAGGAGGAAGTGAAAAACCAGTCCTTTTAGCTCTTTCTCATCTACTGAAATTAAAATAGGTAAAAGAATATAAAATATTAAAGCAAATCTTGAGGTGCTACAGCAGTTGCAGTTTTCTCTTCTTACTGTAAGAGCCTGAAAACAAAGATACAGAGAAATAATTTCCTCTGAATTCAGTAGTATTCCAACTAATGGCTTCAAACTGGAAGTGGGCAGGTTTAGATTAGACATTAGGAAGAAATTCTTTGGTGTGAGGGTGGTGAGACCATGTCCTGGGTTGGCCAGAGAAGCTGTGGCTGCTCCTCCCTGGAAGTGTTGAAGGCCAGGTTGGATGAGGCTTTGAGCAACCTGGTCTAGTGGAAGGGGTCCCTGCTGCTGGCAGGGGGGCTGGAACTGGATGAGCTTTAAGGCCCCTTCAAACCCAAACCACTCTAGGATTCTAAGATGGAGGCAGAATCAGACTAACCACCTTAAAAGTGATGGAACATCAAGTGTAACAGTGTCATTTTAGCAACTCCAATGCTAAAATTGCCACCATGGCAAAAAAAGGACAAGTTACCTCAAACTGATGCACACAAATAACTCCAAAAAGTTGTTCAAAGTTCCTCAGGACATTTAATAGAAGACACTAAGAGGTACAAGGTTTCTCCTTTTCTTTACTTTTCACAACAAGACCATTACTAATTTAGGAAACAAATCCTGAGAGTATTTATATTCCATTTTCCAAAATAAGGAATGCAGAAGACTATAAATGATATTATCTACCTATTTATTCTACTTGACCATAAAAGTACATGTGTCACAATCACTGATAATATCATGAAGCATTGAACCACCTTTTCAAAGAGCATCCAAGCATGTCCTGCCACAGATACTCAACTCTGAACACTCAGATTTTTAGCTTATTTCAAATTAGCTTGACGGATACATCGACAGGATTTAAAATTATTGCAGCAAAGAGTGTTAAGAGTTGTTCAGTGCAAAGTTATTCTGGCTATTATTAATCAATCACGTTGGATGGCCAGAAATATCCTCTCTTGCATCTTTCCCTGACTGCATAATCATATTAATCTGAGATCAAGATTTTGGAGTTTAATCTCAAATATTCTCAAAACAAAATTGGTAACTACCTTAAATTGGTTTTATGCTTAAGATGTTTAACAGACTAATTTTATATCTATACTATAGATATAAAATACAACTTTTCAATATGTATATTTAAATTCTGTTCTTAAAATTAATGCAAACTTACGTGACAAGACACGAAATCTCACTGAAGGTGCAAGGTATTCACTGACATGCCAAATACCTTCCAACGCTGAGGTTTTAAAAGCTGTTCTGACCTGTATCCATCATCCGGTGCCCCCAGCCACTGAAATAATCCTTCAGCCTGCAGGAGTATTATTCACCATAATTCTGACCACTAAATCTATTTTATAGTCTTACCTCATGAAGTGTTATTATTTAAGAGTTGAAAATTAAGATGGAATAATTTCCCATGAGCGCTCGTAGGTGCGACATTTACTCAGGCTACTGAAGGCAGATCTTAAAATCAAGCTTGTTCCCCTACCATGACTCACCTCTCCCCACAGTTTATGACCACTAGGTCAGTCCCCTATCTTTCTTGATTTGATTTGTTAACGGGAAATATACTTTAAAGCCTTAAAGTCTTCTCTTAACATATTTGATTTACATAGGAAACAAATATTTCAAGCTTACAGCTCAGCTTTCATTACCTATCCCGTGTTTCGTTCAGTTCACGCTGTCGGAATAGGACAGGTTAATTTATTAGTGCCATTTCCTTATTTTCATACATGCAAACAGAGTTTTGACTTGATTTCTACCATTTCCTTCCAATACCTGAAGGGGGCCTACAAGAAAGCTGAGGAAGGACTTTTCATAAGAGCAGTTAATGACAAAACAAGGGGAAATGGGTTTAAGCTGAAAGAGGGGAGGTTTAGATTAGATATTAGATTAGATATTAGATTAGATTATAATATTATATATTATTCTTCACTGTGAGGGTGGTCAGACACTGGAACAGGTTGCCCAAGGAAGTTGTGGATGCCCCCTCTCTGGAAGTGTTGAAGGCCAGGTTGGATGAGGCTTTGAGCAACGTGGTCTAGTGGAAGATGTCCCTGCTGCTGGCAGGAGGGTTGGAACTGGGTGATCTTTAAGGTCCCTTCCAACCCAAACCATTCTATGATTTCAAATAACTACTACAATCAAATCAAATTATACACTCTTTTAAATGATTTTCGTAAGAGATAAACCTACATTGTAGCAAAGTCAAAACCGCCATTGGGCCAAACTGGAAAACACTGGGTCAAATCTTAATTCCACTGAAACTGAAGTCCAGAGAGAGAGTGACACTGAGCCAAATTCCAACTGACTCTTCTTAAAGCAAATGGATTTGTCTGTTTTAACTTGTGGATTTAACAAGTCAAGAAAACAATTAACACATCACAGTCTCCTTGAAGCTTAAATTGCCTGGTACTTTAAGCTTCAGATACAGGCTCGCTTTAAAAACAAAACTAGACAGTTCTCTCAAAATTGCTAGAGAGAGATTTAAATAAAAGATACATTCCACAGAAATATTTCACATGTTCACATGCTGATGAGAGCTCTTTTCTTTTTTCTTTGTTTTAACTCTGGGAACTGGCCCTTATTGCTGATACTGCTTTGCAATGGGAAGGGACTACAAACTACTTTCTATTTGCAGCAGAAGTCCACTCCTTAGATAACTCACAATCAGAAACCTTTGCCAACGCCAGAGAAGTTTGCATGAAGGACAAGCTGCTTAGCAACTATCACCACCAACCTCCAAACGCTGTCTGCAAGCAGGTCAACAATGTTCAGGAGACTCCAGAACTTGCTGCTACATTACATAGTCTATTAAAAACCTTCAATTTAGTGAGAAATTAAAATTTCGGGTACTTTACAAATGTATGAGGTTTTAAGAAGAAAAAGTACCAGAGATTAGGAATCCACGAAACACAAGCTGAAGGTTATCATGTGATATGTGAACCAAATTAATTCTTCATCTATTATTTTGACT
>NW_010314707.1:11924-20825 GCF_000700745.2 Antrostomus carolinensis | reverse complement strand
TTTCCCTCAAGTACAGTAGGTTATTACCAACTTGGTCAGATCAGCAACAAGATCAAAAAGGCTTCTTTCCTGTTCAGCTAAGGAATATAAGGTGGTCACGAGTGATTTCTAGTAGTGGGGTGGCCACCCAGTTCTAATTTCAAGAGGATATGGCTCACCTTAAAAGTAGTTTTCACTGACAACATATGCACAGAGTTTATAAATAACAGATAATCCTAATTTGCTATGGCTATGTTAAATAGAAAAAAAAAGTAGAAGTAAATAGGTGTGACCCAACTGGTGGGAGGGGAATTGTCTATAAAAAAAAATAAATAACTGTTCACACATTCTCACTGTTTTATTTTCTTAAACAAAATAAAATAGTTTACAGGTCTTTTTCAAGCACATTGACACACACACACACACACAGAGTTCAAAGTCTGGTTAACTTTTTTGTCCGTGCCAAGAATTTGTGGAGGGTTTCTATCTTGCATTTTCACTTTTACTCAAGTCAGAGCACGTGAGTTGTAGCAAATGAGCTTCCTCAAAAGCGCAACTTCAAGTGCAACAAAGCCCTTCTCTCCTGGCAGAGCTCCTACTTCACAATTTTACACAAGGTAAGAATTTCATATGGCAAGCATTCACCTCCTTGTGCAATATAATATTATATATAAAATATAATAGATATAATATAATCCCTCTCTCATGCAACCAAAGACTCAAGAGGTGAACAGGAACAGAGCCCTGTGTATTAGCCCTGCTGTCCTCAAGGTATCATCTCCATCCTTTGTCTGTCCTAACTCACCTCTAATTTAAGATCTTTCCAGAACAAACAAATGACTGTCAAACCTTTAAGAAAGAAAATGATTTCTAGGTACTGTGGCAACTCATCACAAGTATTTAGACATATAATTTTAAATCACAGAATCCCAGAACTGCCTGGATTGGAAAAAACCTTTAAGATCATCGACTCCAACCATGAACCCAACACTGACAAGTCCCCGACTAACCCATGTCCCTCAGCACTATGTCTACACGACTCTTCAAGCCCTCCAGGGATGGGGACTCCACCACTGCCCTGGGCAACCCCTTTCAATGCCTCAGAACCCTTTCAGCAAAGAAATTCGTCCTAAAGATACTCAGAAGACCTTTTTTTCATGAGAACAAGAAGACTCGAGGCTGGATGTAATCTCGTTTTAATGCACATGTAGGGAGTGTGCTCCGTAATACAGGATTAATGTGACTTCCTACAGAATAAACTCCGAAAAGAGACTGAAAAAGCAGTGGTTTTACCATAATTTCATTCAACTATTTAACAGACTCTGTTCAGTTTAGGCGAGGCCTATTTCCCCCCCTCTCTTCTCTTCTAAGGTAGGCTGTTCAGTAACATGCTCTATACAAAAGCAGCAATACATACTTTGAGGGAGCTCACCAGAAACAATCATCATTTTCCAGTACAAGGTCATGCTTGAAGTGAGAGCTGCACACAGAGCTGGAACAGAGCCGTGCAGGCAAAGCTGGCAACACAGGAAAATCTCATAGCACTGCTTTTGCAAACGTGACCTTCCTGTGAGCTGTTTTGTGCCCACCAAACACCAGCATGGATGTCGAGAGAGCAGCAGGCTTCCCTTCCTTCTGGATGTCAGCTATAGGGCTGAGGAATACAAACACGCTCGTTCCCTCCCCCCACAACTTCCTGGAATATTTCTGCGTTACGAAACGTTGCGTAAATCTGTTCTCTGTAAGAAGAAGCTGAACTAACATCTAGGCTAGAAATTTCATTCTCAATTAGGAGTTTTATACCTCGGGATGAACCCTCACCCTCACAGCAACCCATCCCCCCTTTGTGTAAGGAGGTAACACAGCCAACCGTGCCGTTGGTGTTGCTTCCACACACTCACATCCCATCGGAATTGTTCCCATCCCAAGCAGTTTAACACATTTTTAGGAAAGATACAGAGAAGCAAAGGCAATGCAATTAGTTTTCACCCATCTTCAAAGACAATAAATTCCTTCCTTTCAGTTGCTTTGTTGTCAAATAGCAACGATCCTACACCGTACAACAGAGGCAGAGGGAGCTGTGTGGGCACCCACAAACACCACAGTCTGATTTTTAGTGACTGAGGGATGAACAGGTGAAAACAGAATCTGATAACATCATATTTAGTCCTAAAAACACTTTCTGAGCTTGGTAAAAGCTTTGGGAGCTTTACCTATTATTTAATGTAGTATCTAGGCAGTTTGTAAACTTTCATGCTAAAGTAGAATACAAAGCTTGGCTCAGTAGACAAATTTTAATTCCCAGGACCACAGCAAGTGTTTAACAATTAGCAAACCCTTCCAATCCTCCTATTTTTTTAAGTTTAGAAGTTGCATGTGTTTGTTACCATTCATCCACTTCACACTTAACCCTCCAAAATGAGTGAAATAACATCACTTGGTCCTTCAGACTCCGTAATTGTTTTCCAGTACCATTTTTTCAATAGTTAAATCTTTGAGAGCGTTCTGTCTTGGTCCTAATCTTCATTTTTTTCCTTTAAAAGGATTAAAACATTCTTCAGCTTTATAAGAAAAAAAAAAACCCTTCAGTCCAAACAGAAACTATGGGAAGTTTTAACACAATGGGCTGTTTATTTCAACCCAATCGCTGGATAAAGTCCATCATTCATCTGAAATCAGCAATTTATTAGCTATTTACTGCATAAGTAGGATTTTTTGCAATTGTTCTTTTTCACTAGATTGTGTGAATATTGATTTTATTCTCTTAGCAAGCTTTAAATTCATTATGGAAGAACCTTCTCTTTGGGAGTATTATTATTAGTAGCCACGACAAGGTAAGCATCATTTACCTGCAGCTCTGAAAGGTGATTCTGCTTTAATTACAAGGAAAGCAGTCGAAAATTATTTCTCCTCACAACTTTTTTCAGGGCTGTCATTTGGCTCAGAAAGAAAATGGGAATTGGAATGGTAGAAGAATCTTAAAAAATTCTTCCTTTATAGAATCATAGAATGGTTTGGGTTGGAAGGGACCTTAAAGATCATCCAGTTCCAACCCCCCTGCCAGCAGCAGGGACACCTTCCACTAGACCACGTTGCTCAAAGCCTCATCCAACCTGGCCTTCAACACTTCCAGGGAGGAGCAGCCACAGCTTCCTTGGGCAACCTGTTCCAGTATCTGACCACCCTCACAGTGAAAAACTTCTTCCTAATATCTAATCTAAACCTCCCCTCTTTCAGCTTAAACCCATTTCCCCTTGTTTTGTCATTAATTGCCCTTAGGAAAAGTCCTTCCCCAGCTTTCTCTTACCCTTCAGGTACTGGGAGGCTGCTAGAAGGTCTCCCTGGAGCGTTCTCTTCTCCAGGCTGAACAGCCCCAACTCTCTCAGCCTGTGCTCACAGCAGAGCTGCTCCAGCCCTCGCATCATCCTGGTGGCCCTTCTCTGAACTTGTTCTAGTTGGTCCATGTTTATAAGTAAAGTATCCTTGGGCTTCATTCAGTTCGTCCTCAAAGCAGGAATCATCAAGCTCAGAGGTTGCAAGGCTAGAAAAATCCTCAACTTTTAAGTTAACAGTACACCCCTCCTCAGTTTTCAGAACTCCTTTAGAAAACAAGAGAATTGAGTTGAAGTATCACTTAAACACGTCATGAGCAAAACCATTGTCTGTGTAAATATACACAAGTAAATTGGTTTAAATCCAGGAACAGATACCTTAAAAACAAACTGCTTTTAAATAATATTTCTAAAGATAATAAATTATTGAAATATCTATTACAGAGCACTAATTATTAAGATATTACAATAGCTGAAGAGGAAAAACCCAGCCTGATTTGACACACTTGTCAGCTTCAGTTAGCTGCACTCATTGCTTGGAATAGTTTTTACCCTTTGCCAGTCCTTGCAATCTCTCTGTTCTGCAAAACAAGAGGGAAGGCATCTATAAACCATAAATCACGACACAGGTACAAAGAAGTCAGCCCTCCTTTCATTTTTAAGGATACTCTCTTAATAAAATGGCTCAAAAGTGGTTTGTCAGGCAGATTCAATAAACCCTTTGTTTTACAAATATCAGGCTCACTCATAGGCCTGTGCCAGACTAATATACAACTGATTTCTGAGCTTGTATCAGCTACACACCAATTACAGTTATGTCTGCAGTATATAATAAAACTCATTTGTCTGACCTGCCCAAAATAATATTTTTAAAGTCTTTTTAATAGGCCTTATTTGGGAAATGTAAAATAACAGCACAAGCAAGCAAATTTATATTTAAAAAAAAGGCTGCAAAGGAACCTACAGTAATTTGAGTCTATTTGCAGGTTTTAAATTAAAAATAATTCCTATAAACATTCCAATCGTTGCCTAGGACTTATCAATTCACTTCAATCAAAATGAGTTCACACCCTATTTCAAGCCCTAGCCAGCAAGTCATAGCGCTGTGAGTAATCTTTGCGGCGCACAGGAAACCCCGAGTCGATAAAGAAACTTCAGCCTTGACCTTTGCAACAGAGAGAACAGACAATTACATCAGGCAAACAAAAAAGTCAGCAGCAAGGCCTGCCACGATACTATTCATTTCCAGCAAATCCCTGGAGGTTCATATATTCTTGACAGAGAAAATTTTGATTTAAAGAGGTCATTTGGGGAAATTTGTGACCAAACTCGAATAATTTTGTGAAAGTAACTAAGGAAAAGGTTGACCATTTCCACACAGGAGTATAATTTTCATTTTCATATGAGAAACCATCACTCAAGACCTATCAATAGCCCAAGGTTAGTAAACAAAGCCTACCCAGCCTGGAGGTCATCTGATAGATTTTAAAATTGATCTTTTATACGCGATCAGATTCCTGAAACCTGCTCAGCACTATTAAGGATTGCTCAATAAAATAACTGCTGCATCTCTCTATCTCAGGAAAGGTCATTTCTTGGTTCAGGAATCACCTAACAGAAGGATGCTGGTTTTTTTTCAAGTCGTATGAATAGATACTTCTTTGTTGGAAAGCCAGCGTTTTTACACGCATTTATTAATCCTCAAGTCTCTAGAGAAATATGTAAATAATATATTTAATTTATTTAATATACAAATTCAGTTTGTAGACGTGGGAGGAAGTGAGGTCAATCAGTTATCACCCGTTTTGTCAAAACCATTCCTTAATTTTTAATGCAAAATTTGAAACAGGTAGAGACACTCTTTTTCTGAACGTGTTTCAGTGGCAATCAGATGAACACAATTTGCTATCTTCAAAAGTCAGGTCCCACACACCTCTAGTTGGGTATCTGTTAAAATATGGAATACATAAAGAGAGTGGATATTTCTGATGCTTTCTGTACACATTCATTCCCAGATCTCATGGGGAATCAGAAGGACATTCAGGTGTATCACTTTGGAATTCCAAAGCCTCCTTCTCCTCTTTAACTCAGAGACAACTGAAAACAGTGCGTCAGGTATTTGTCATTTTAATTATCTGACTGGCAGAGGGTTTTTTGCAGCTGAACAGACATATTATGGAGATCTCTGCAAGAACCACCTTGGGGAAACAGGACAAATATGCATAACTGTGACACAGGTTAATTCAACCATTAAACTGTTTATTTACATCCACCCAGCTCCCACATTTGGTTTCTACCAGAGAAGATGGAAATGGGAAAACATGCATATTTCCAAAAAGTCATCAGTGGTTTTTCGAAATGTCACTCCCTGCCAGGGCACAGCTGAGTCATGACAACTGGGGATGTGACAGCACAGAGCTTTGTCTCTAAAATTCTCTTCCCAATTCCTAAACTGACCCTGGCATCTTAATGAGAAATGCAGCAAAGCCTTTAAGATTTTCAATCTTACCCTGCTTTCCAAACATCTAAAGAGTGTCTTTACAATATTATTTCCTTTTCTCTATTTAAGTAAAAGCACTTTAGGTTTGCCACAATTCCTGCAGCTCACTTTAGACACTAGACAAGTCTGAAATCAAAATGAATTATTTTATAGCACAAGGCAAAGCTGTTGATGGTGGATTTGGAAACAGAAGCAGAACCCGAGCATAAATTAACCACCAAACTCAGAAAAACCGTAACTAAAACTAACCTCTTCCTTGAGCTGGTATTTAAAATTCCTCTGATGGAGCTGCAGAAGCCAAGACAATTTAGCAGCAGCCTCTCTCAAGGGTATTACATTCTAGATAGGACCCTGTTCCAAATCCTCACGACTCCAACTATGTTTTTGAGTTATGCCGTCTCACTGTTTGCAGGCAAATCCTCAGTGCAGTTAACAGGCCTCTGCTTTTCCCTCTTCTATTAAATCAGCCCATATAAACTTACTGTGCATCCTGCTTAGATTAGCAATGGGGATTTGTGAAAATGCAAATGAAGTATTCTTTGGTCTGGCTCACTGGTTTCTCACCATCTTGTCTGGGATGTCAACGAAATTGCCAACCGATTCCTCCCGTGCCAGGAGGCACGATTTGCTTTATGTATTTATTCTTTCATGGTTGCAGCATGAACATGGGGTTTTTTTTTAAACATATATCAGTGAGTATAAACTATGCAGCGTTTGAGTGGTTGCCATGTTTTAGAGAAACTAGGAATAAATTGCTTAATACAGCTCTGGCCAACTTGGCTTCTGAGAATTTCAATTTCCTGCCATTTTTAGCAGTTCTAAAGGCTCAAATCAACATAGGTATTTGGCAGCTAAACAATACACATGCTTCTGGAGGAGGCAGATATTGATACAAACAAAAACACCCCAGCACACACAGCCTGCTTGATTTTAAGTACCTTCTTAAAGCTCCAGTTGATTTTAAGTACCTTCTTCAAGCTCTAGTCACCCTATCTGTAGTAAAGTCTTTCCAGTTGACGACAACAGAAAGTACACATTAAACCTGATGATCTCTTTGTTTTTTCATTTACTGCCACTTGGGTTTGAGAAGTTTAAATGATCAGATGTCAGGTAAAGAATATTTCTACTGAACATACAGTTCAGCTTTACAGGAAAAAGCTGTGATATGCTGCATTTCAACAAAGCTCTTCTATGTGTTTAACTTAATTTATCTAATTTCTGTCACCCCTAAAACCAATTCCTTTTTTTCTTCCAGAAAACAGATCATGATTGACTGTACATGTCCAGTAATGGGTTATGCCTTTTCCTGCACCCCTCTTATTTTGTTTCATCCACACATTTTTTCATTTCCTGCCCTTGCAAACAAGCAAGAAATTAACTAGTCACAACCTTAAACTTACCCATTATTACAAGACTTCTCAATTTCACAGTAGTTTAACAAATTGGTGCCAGTTCTGACATAAACTGGTCCCTACCCTTAGCCACCTTTCTGAATATTTTTGATGCAGGTAATGCCCCAAGACACTCCTAGAGCTACACCTTTTACAGTACGTTCTCATTCCCCTTCTTACACAATGAACACAAGCCCATTATGAAAAAATAATTCTGAAAACTAATTTCACTCCAGAATGACAAACTGTGTCCTGCTCAAGTTGTTCTGCAGATTTAAATTTCTTCTGTTCCATAACAGCATATGAGAAGAAATCAAACGATTCCATTAAGTGCTAACACATCGTGTAGAGCAGGAAGCAAATGCAGTGAGCATTAGGTTGTCAAAGCATCTTCCCAGCATAGTAAAATCAGTCTTGTTTTATAGATGATGGCAATTACATTGCAAAAAGAATATGTATCATTTTTTAAACTGAAAGCCCTCTATATCAAGGCCTACATTTCCCAGTTGTTAGCCTCAGATTTAATTTATGAAACCTGACCTTCCTAATACAAAAATCTTACCTGGCATCTCCTTTTGAAAGGTTGGTGTTTACAGGTTGAAGAATAACCTTGTTTGCATCCACATCCACCACACATTTTGTATGCAGATCAAGCTCTACAAAGAAATGAGAAAGTGTCAAGTGGTGCTCCTAAAGCACTGGGATTATATACACCATTACTTCCTCCAGACACCAAATTTATTCATGCAGCCTGACAGCCACCCATCAGCTAGAGAATAGAAACAGGACTATTGCCAAATTCCACTTCTAGAGATATTCTGACGGGATGGATCCCGTCCAGCTTTAAAACATGCACTCTTTTCAAAACAAGAAAGAGCACTTAGGTTTTAGTGAAGGACAATCAGCATATACAAGGCATTATGAAATTTTTTTCTGAGGAAAGAACCATTAGGCATGGTACCACTTTGACAGCACTTCTTATTTGCTCTCTCAATGCCTCACACGCTCGGAGGGAAAGCTGCCCCTACCATCTGCAGCACATTTTCCCCGGCTGCCCTTGTGATATTGCAGCATGCCATGCCAGCTGTCAGTCCCGGGGCACCTGCTTGGAGAAATTCAAGTCCCATCAAAAATAATTTAGGTGCAAGTGTATAAAAAAAAAAAAAAAGGGGGTTTATCCTTCCCCTCACAGGCTCCCAGCCAGCTGGAAAGCTCAGCTCTTCCAAATGACACTAAGCAATGGGATGTGGACTATGAGTAATGAGAATATTTGGAATGGATGAGAATTCTCAGCCACAGAGGCGGGGAAAACAAAATAAAAGCTTCAGATAACACTGTCAACCGTCCAACGTATCCACCCAACAACAAATGGAGTTAGATATATATATTCTGAGAAGCTGAACACGAGCAGACAATGTGCGCTTGCAGCCCAGAGGCCAACAACCATGTCCTGGGCTGCATCAAGAGAAGAGTGTCCAGCAGGTCGAGGGAGGTGATTCTGCCCCTCTGCTCCGCTCTTGTAAGGCCCCACCTGGAATACTGCGTCCAGTTCTGGAGCCCCCAGCACAAGAGAGACCTGGAGCAGCTGGAACAAGTCCAGAGGAGGCCACCAGGATGATCGAAGGGCTGGAGCACCTCTCCTATGAGGACAGGCTGAGAGAGTTGGGGCTGTTCAGCCTGGCGAAGAGAAGGGTCCGGG